>NC_081560.1:184030356-184037629 GCF_022355385.1 Mustela nigripes
ATCGTCACCACATCACCACCATCACCATCATCATCATCACCATTGTCACCACCACCATCGTCACATCACCACCATCAAGTCATCATCACCATCGTCACTGTCACCTTTGTCACCACATCACCACCATCACTGTCATCATCATCACCATCAACACCATCCCAACAACATTATCATCACTACCATTATCATCGCCAACATCACACTATCCACCACCATCACCATCATCTTCATCATTGCCATAATCATACCATCATCATCACCATGCCATCATCGCCATCACCATCACCACATCACCAACATCATCACCATCACCACCATCATCATCATCACCATCATCACCACCCATGCCATCACTACCGTCATCATCACCATCACCACCATCACTATCACCATCATTACCATCACTACATCACCACCATCATCATCACATCACCACCATCATCACCACCATCACCACTATCAACATCATCACCACCATCATCAACATGATTATTATCAAAGAGTGTCTGGATGGAGGGAAGTTGGTGGGGCAGGTTGGGAGATGATGAGAAGGGACAATTGAAAAACATCAATTGTCTTACCAGTCCTGCCTCCTCCCCTTCCTATTCCCTCAGTAGGCATCCTTGTGTGGAAACCTCTAGCTGCAACCAGAACTTCTTCATGGATTAAATCTGAGTCTTTCGGACCCGGAAAAGGCTTTAGGCTGAGTCTGGGGCACCATCTGGCCTACACCTCATGATATATGCAGCTGGGTTCTGCCTATCTGTAGCTCCTCTGCCACTCCCAGCCCCCATGCCTCAGGACCTAGGCCTTCCTTGGCAGGAGCCCAAGAGGTAGGGCAGAGATGTCTCTTCCTATGAAAGGGAACTGCAACTCAAATTCTTAGAAAGACTGTCTCTGGGGTTTTGTCAGATTTCCCAGAAGTCACACAACTGGACTTCAGAGCCTTGAGTTTTAGGTCCATAGCATCCCACATCCCTGCCCTATTTCTGCCCTACACTCTTTGGCTCATGGCTTCCATCCAACAGGACTTCCAATGCTATTGCAGCCAACTGGAGCAAAAAGGCACTTGATTCAACAGGAAATTCCATTTGGAGCTCTAGGGTTGTGAGGCATGGAAACATGTTCAAGTAGAAAGAGGTAATGTTGGGGGAGTCCTGCTAAGATTCCACAACCCCAAAGACAGAAAACCAGGGCAGCTGGGTCTCTCACATGCTGGAATCGGAAGAAATCCTCTGGGAGGCAAGTCTTCTCTCCCATCCCAGACACCAGATGCCATTTCCTCCTTGCTTATCACTGGGGATCTACCATAAATCTCATCACAACTAGGATGTCATTGCTACTAGGCCACAGATGCTATTGAATATATGAAGTCATGCATTCATCCTCATACCTCCAATTTAAAGCCAATGCCATGGCGCTCTTCCTTACCTTTCCTATCCCAAATTTGAATCTCCCTTTACCCATGTTGAGAATCCAAGTTCTTAATAAAGGCATTATGTTAATTCATGTGCTCTATCCAACAACATACATAAAATAGTCTCTGACTTACTGCATTATTAATGCTACCAACAACAGACCAGAACATCAATTTGCTGATTTTTTGTCTGTAGAATATATTGCACTGAGTGTATGCATTCTGGGGGCTCTGCTCAAAGGCAAGTGCAGGTTTACTGCTGCCAATGACAGGGCACCAAGAGTGTCAGAAAATGAGGTACTTCCCTGTGCGTCTACACCCTGAAGCCTGAATACAACCCTTGATGGGGTGTCCACAGTGCTCAACAATAAAAACACAGGGGCCAGGCCCTCAGGAAACTGGGTTACCAGATGACTCTATCTGACTATTTTCTGAGGGCAAATAGAGTTTCCTGGACAGACAGGAGTCCACTCCAGTCCAGCCCCAGGTCATGCTGCTCTAGAGGCAAAACAAACACACCTACAAGAGGTGGAACATACAGTTTCTTGGGGTATCAGTAGCTATTGATAAGCAAGTTTCTGTACATTTATTGCCCATCAATAGGCATTCCCTGCACAGCTGTTGTGTGGTCAGCACAGAGCACATGACCAACAATGGCCAGCATTTGTTGAATGCCGGTTACATCCCTGGTGCTCTCCCTAGTGTTCTGTACACATCATGTCATGTATTCTCACCATGCAGCAACCCAGGGGTGAGCACTGGTGAAGAAAGAAAAGGTACTGAAGCCAGGGTTTAAGCGTAGGCAACCTGGAGATCTCATTCTTCACTGTTAGCCTGGATGGTCTTCCACATGGTGAGAGAAAATCACAACACTAGAGCAGCTTCTGATACAACTATGTGACTAAATAATCTTGGTTTGTCCAGAACTTTGCAGGTTTTGGTACCAAAAGTCTCATATCCAGAAGACCCTCAGTTCTGGGCACATTTGGGTGGCTGGTCACTCAATGCTCTTCGTTCTGTCTATTTTAGCTCTCATCATATAGAATCTTGGGCTTATAGGAACTCTGCACATCATCTTGTCTAGGCCTTATGTCAGGCTTACCCTCTTTCGCTGTGTCTCTGTGATGGGGTATTTTCATCTCTAATATTACTTCTCCAGGGATCAGGGGCTCATTACTGTCCTAGGGTATCCTTGTCATCTGGCAGGGCTGACTCTGAGCAAGGAAGCGGAACAGGTCAAATAAAGGACCCTAGAGTCAGACCGAAATCTGATGTCGGATCTGGAATTTACCAGCTGAGTGATCTTGGCTGAGTTATTGATCACACACAAAGTCATACACATACTTCAGAGACCTGTGGTCCCCTTCTCCTGACTAGGTGCTGCCCTGGACCACACTGCTGGGGCACCTTGTCTGGCATCCTTTTTGAGCTCCCCAGCTTTCTGGCATCTCACTTGGATCCCTGGCCTGCACAACCCTATTCCCCACAACACTGAACTTTGTCCACGCCGAGTGGACCTCCACTTCCAAATTCGGATGGGAGACGACACCACGGGATTTGGGATAGCTTTCTGAGAGGCTGGATGACACTCTCCAGAAGTCTGAGGGAGTCGAGCCCCTGAGGGGCAAGTCCTGACTCATAGGAAGTAGGAACCAGACAGATCAGCTCCTGGTCCTTTCTCCCCGCATGGAATGGGGAATGACTGTTAATGAGCACAGGGTTGCTTTTCGGGTGATGAAATGTTCTAAAATGTGATTGTATTGATGGCTGCAAACTCTAAAGATACTAAAAACTACTGAGCTGTACACTTTAAGTGGGTGAATTTTATGGCGTGTGAATTATATCTCAATAAAGCTGTTATAATCGGAGCAGTGAGAAATATGTGTTATTTTTAAAGTGCACACATCTATAATGAAGGATACATAGAAGATGTATATGTATATATGTATATGGAGTGTAAGGAGGGGAGAGAGAGCAAATGCAGAATTCACAATTGTGAATGTGGACGAAGAGCAACCTGTGTATATTACTATCATAGGTGCTTATTATGATACTCTTGTCCTGTTCTTCCAAATTCTCCGTAGGTCTTTGATTTTTCAAAATAAAATGTTGGGAAAATAAACTTGCCATCACTGGATTGGGGAGAAAACGCACCCATTTGAGAATCCATCAGTGGTTCCTGCCTTTTTAGGACTTTGCAAAGCTATTAACTCTACTAACTGCTGCGGGTCCTACCCAATCAGGACCCCCTGCGTGCCTGGGTCCAAAGCTCACAGTTAGAAACATCAAGCTTCCAAAGCCTGGTCCTCCAGGCACGCTTGCATTGCCCTCATGTGGTCAGCAGTGCCCTGCTGGCAATGCTCAAGGGTCCATGAGCTCACTTAGTGAGAAGACCTCTCACAGTGCAGTGACCTAGCATGTTTGCTGACCACGCAGATCCTGGGGCTTCAGCCTGGACCCTCCGAGTGGAACCTCTGTTCCTGAAGCCCACATGTTGAACCAGCTCCCAAGAGATTCTTGCACACATTCATGTTGAGAAACTCTAGATGAGTAGATTGTGTGTGCCTCCATGTGCTTTCCACCTCCATCTGGCTGTTGGTTTTGAGGATTATAGAGCAAAGATTCTAGGTCCGGAAAGAGAGCTACAGATGTGACTGATAGGTGAAAAATTGAGTCACCCCCCTGACCTGGAAACAGACACTGTAGATGTCCATAGAGACCCAGCTGAAGTCACATAGCCACAGACCTGACAAGCCACCTGTCAGAAGACATTCCTCTCAACAACGTCCTCTTGGGAAGGAAGCTCTGGGTTTATCCCTTGAGTTCCAAAAGCATGTCTGTGGAACAGCAAGGGCATGAAGATGGCAACATCCTTGATTTTGTTCCTGGCTTTGGCCTTGAATGGTCCTGGGAGATGCCCATGGGTCACCACTTGAATTTGCTCTCATGTATCCCCTGACTTTGCCTAACCTCAGATGGACGACTTAATGGCATGAGGCTGCCCAGCCCAGTAGGAACAGGTCTCAGAGGGGCCCTGAGCAAGTGCATCTGCAAAAGGGTTCCCTTCCCTACCTTCCCCATGCTTTTGAAGGAGGTCAGCCTTATTTTTTACAGTTTTGTCAAGGTGCTTCCCTTTCATACCTACCTCCAACTGTGAGTTTTATTAGTAACCTAAAATATTATCTGTGATTATCTGTAGGTCTTTGACAAGTGTCGGGAGAAGTAACCTCATTAAATCCTCTATTTTTAAACATTTATAAAATGTGTTCCACTCAGAAGTATTTCAAGTTCTGCTCCATTGAATTAGAAGATTAATCTTGGCAGGTGAGAGACATTTAAGTCCATTTACAGAGTTTCGTTTATTTGCTGTTGAGCTGTATACATTTTTTAACAGCCAAGTAAAACCCCAAACCAGTTGTTACTGCCTAAGCACACATTTGTGAAAGCAGCGAAAGAGCTTCCCGGTCTGAATGAGGCCACGATCCAGGGTTGAGGAAGGTCAGGCGTGCCGCTTGAAGAATTTTCCAAAGTTTATTTAAACTGAAAGATTTGAAAATGTAAGCAACTGCTAGTTGACGGGTCTATTAGGTGGTACCAATTCATGTGCTTGCTTGACTTCAGATGACTTATCCCGCTGCCCTGCATCCTGTCAGTGGTCCAGGGACTTTCTCCCTCATTGCTCCCTCATAGCAGAGGCTGATGTGAAATGCCCCATAGACAGGTGGTATGGAGGACAGACTTTCAGGGCAGAGGCAGGCCACCTGTTTCAGTGCCCTGTCCCGGGCTGGCGAGTGGCCTGACTAGTGATGGCTGGAACCAGTTCCTTGAGTCCAGGCCACACAGAGGAAAGCTTTCTCCCTTCCCCAGCTGGCTCCAGAGGGGTGGTGAGCATCCTGAAGAATTGGAAAGGAGCAGTTGAGATACTCAAATAAAGTCAAATTTGGGGAAAGTTGGATCTAGTCACCCAAGATCTAAGCGAAACAGTAAAAGAAGTTTCCCAAACCAAATCTTTGGGGATACGCATAGAATCAACTTCACTAGCTCCCCAGAATCTTCTTAACAGAGTGACCTTATCATGGAAATCTTCAAGGTGCCCACTGCCCTTCTGGGCTTTGTTCCTGCCTCCTGCATCCTCCTTATGACCTGTTTTTGGCTTGGAGTACTTCCTTTGCCTAGAATATTCTGGAAATGCTCTCTATCAGAACTATGTGCATTCTAAGGCCCACTTAGGTTTGACTTCTTCCAGGAAAACTGCTATAATTACTGTATGGAAACACTGTATCTTTCCCCTTTGAACTCTCCTAATAAATCACTGCTCTCTCTCCCTTCCTCTGCCTCTTCCCCTGAAATTCAAATTTACCTGGATACTTATAATTTTTATTTTATTTTATTTATTTTGAGAGAGAGAAGGGAGTAGGGGCAGAGGGAAAGAGAGAGAGAGAGAATCTCGAGCAGACTCCCAGCTAATCACAGAGCCTGAGGCAGGGCTTGATCTCATGACCCTGAGATCATGATCTGTGCTGAACTGCTTCCACCTCACAATGCCTTTCAGTGTGCCTTGCTCTTAGTAAACATTCAGTGACATTTTGCTAAATCAAATAGTGAATTATCAATTAATGATAAAGGTGCGAAATGATGCCCTCATATGTTCCTCACCACAGAAATTCTACAATTCATCCAGAATTTTTTACTCTAGCTGTAAGCACATCTGGTTTCTGACACTCAAAACACAAAAGCTCTCAGTGGGGCTTCCCCTTCACTTCTGCAGGAAGTGTTTGCATGGTGACTCAAGAAAATTGCTGAGAATGTGGAAAAGATCAGGAAGGAAGAAAGAGATGCATGTTGGTTGGTTTACTGCTCTGTGCTGAGCATGTTTGCGCTCATTTCTTTTGCATTTGTTAGCTCACCTCAATCATGAAAACCATGTCATTAGTCCCATTTTCTTTTTCAGATAAAGAAACTGGGGCTTCGAAAGCCAAGTGAGTTATCCAAAAAGTCACCCAGATAGGAATTGGCAGGCTAGCATGTGATTACCACTGACTCCAAGCACCTTGCTCTGCCTTTGGTGTGGGGCCCTGGGTCAATGATGTGTCAGTGCTGGCAACTTGATCCACTGACCCACAGTTCAGAGTGGAGTAGGCCAGGCAGAGATTGGAACAGGACAGAGTAGCTTAAACAGACAGCAAGTTTGGTAAAGGTCAGGGCACAGTGGAAGCAGGGCAGTGCTAACGGGGTGCAGTCAGTACCACGGACAGCTTCCTACCCAGAAAATGGTACAAGCTGCTGTCTCCTAATGCTGTTGATGGCAACCCCTCCAGACTGAATGCGACTGAAGAGACTGGTCTAGAAACCCAGACTTCCTGGGGAGTGAACCAGTCAAGTATAGTGAAGCAGTGGGGCACAGCTGGGCCATTTGGAACATGCAGGCTTGTGGAGATGTTCTCACACACAGGCCCCTGGACTCTTCCTCACTGGGTTCCAGCTCTTCCAGGGCCCAGACCACCCTTGGTCTGGGCACAGATCCCACCCGAGAGCCACTCAGCCAAGTTCTTGGCCATATAGTGTCAGGCTGTCCTGGGAAATGTTAAATTCTGATCAAAAGATGGAGTGAGTAACAAAAGAGTCTTTAAATTCCCCAAACTGGAATTCCTGAGTGGCTAAGTTGGTTGAGTGTCTGCCTTTGGCTCAGGTCATGATCCCAGGGTTCTAGGATTGAGCCCTACATTGGGCTCCCTGCTCAGTGGGGAGTGCTTCTCCCTTTGGCTGCCATTCCCCCTGCTTGTGCTCTCTCTCTCTCTGACAAATAAATAAAATCTTAAAAAAAAAACCTCCTCAAACTAAAAAGTGGCATCAGGC
>NC_081560.1:184037639-184090283 GCF_022355385.1 Mustela nigripes
TACAGCTCCTTAAACAGCATCCCCAAGCCTCTCCCTCAAATACCCACAAAGTTTGGAAAAAGACAGCCAGTCACAATAGCATGGAGAACTAAGATGGATGATATTAAAGGAGAGGTTACAATCTATCAACCTGTACAAGGCAGCTGGAGCTCAAACAACAGAACTCAACAGGCTTTCCGAAGGGAAAAGCAAATCTCTGACAGTTGTTGCATGTCACATACACACCCACACAAATATCACACACACCACGCACACATACAGCTCCTTAAACAGCATCCCCAAGCCTCTCCCTCAAATACCCACAAAGTTTGGAAAAAGACAGCCAGTCACAATAGCATGGAGAACTAAGATGGATGATATTAAAGGAGAGGTTACAATCTATCAACCTGTACAAGGCAGCTGGAGCTCAAACAACAGAACTCAACAGGCTTTCCGAAGGGAAAAGCAAATCTCTGACAGTTGTTGCATGTCACATACACACCCACACAAATATCACACACACCACGCACACAAATTACATACACACTACACTACAAATACACGTGCTACACATGCCACACACCTACGTCACACACGTCACCCCCCACCACATATACACATCACACACATGTCACACACAATACTACATGTCACACATACCGCATACACATACCACACACAAGACATACAGATCACACACACACTCCACACACAAAGTGAGGAGGGGGCTTTATTAATTTATTAAGATTTTATTTATTTGTTTGAGAGAGAGAGAATGAGAGAGAGAGCGTGAGAGGAGAGAGGTCAGCAGGAGAAGCAGCCTACCTGCAGGGCAGGGAGCCCAATGCGGGACTCGATCTGGAGACTCCAGGATCATGACCTGATCTGGAGGCAGTTGCTTAACCAAATGAACCACCCAGGAGCCCGAGGAGGGGGACTTTGGAGATGACTTTTAGGTATCACATTCAGGACTACATTTAAGCCTCACTTAGGATGATTACAGAACAAATTAGTCCAATTTAAAATCCTTAGGCAGCAAGCTGATTTACCACTCAGGGCTTAGCCAGAACTCCAGCTGGAAGCAATGTCGTCTGCTCCACGAGGTCTCTTACTGTCTGAGCTGTGCAATGACAGGTGTTTGGCGTGTGCACACGGAAGTTGGACAGAACTGGTTCCTGAGCTCCAAGCATGTTTAGACAGACCTAAATGAATGCAACCACTGGTTTGGGGATTTTTCCACTGCATTAATTGGCTCTTGAAACTCCCTGGAGGAAAAGCTTGGGCAAGTACTGGAGGTACTGACATGGACAAAAATCAAGAAGCAAGATGAACCCCGGCAGGGCCCCCTGGAAAGGCCAGGACACCGGGAGCCGCCCATCCTCCAACCCGGACTTGAGGCTGTGTGTGGGCAACTGCCATGCGGCTGGGCTCACTACATTCCCAGGTGGCACATCAGAAACTGGTAGAAATTCTCATGCTTCTGGAGGGCTTCTGACATGGGAGGGCTGCCCCGTGGGAGGGAAGGGGAGCCTGTGGAGGAGAGGCCGTGATGGGAGAGGAGGAGGCTGGGGCCTGTGCGAGCTGTTAGAGCGGCCTTCCCCGTCCCTGCCCCTCAGCTGCGACCAAAAGGAGCACGTGGTGTTTGGGCCATTAGGGCATTTGGGTGGCTGCCAGGGTCTTTGTGTGATGGCATATCCATCATCTTAGTAAATAGTACTTTCTGGGAAGTTTGTGGGAAAGTGCATTCTCATTATACAGACGAGGGGCGCAGAGAGGTGTGGGAGCTCTCAAACAGTTGGGGGTCTGAATAAGTTGAGTAAAGCTGGCTTATCCTTCCAGGAAAAGATGGACAAATGCAGTTCTGCCCACCCTGAGGGAAGGCCCACTAAGTTTAGGAGAGACCCCTCCCCACCCCCCGTGACACTCTCTGCCCTCTCCTTGGTTCCCAGCCTCACCCCCTTTGAGTCATTAATCAAAACCATTGGCCAAGAGGCCTGTTGGACCATGATTCTGGGGGTCAGAGGCTACTGTGGCAGGATGAAGACATTTGAACTTTTTCTTTCATACCCTCACCTGTCAGCCTCACCTGGAAGCACTTCCTCTCTTAAGATCGTCCCCTTCTGAGTTGCTTCTTTACTCCTGGGGCTTCATGTGGTTGGGAGCAGAGGCTCTTCTCTTCCTCGGAAAGACAGGAAGGGACTGGCTGGTGACCCAGAGGAAAAGAGTTTAGACCAGCAGAGGGGGCTGTTGCAGCTCTGGTGACCCAGCCCAGCTCCGTAGAGTTGGGGACCAGAGAGGGACCCTGGCTGCAGTCAGCCTCCTCTGCACTCTAAGGGCAGCAGAGGTACCTGACGTTTCTTATTAGGAGTATTTGTCAGCCTGGATGCTGAGCCTTTTCCTGGGTTTACCATAAAACCCCTTAGGGCCATTCTCTGGGGTGGGGCCTCTAGCACCGAGGGAGGGTTGGGACCCTGGCTCTCTGCGTTCTGCTGCTCACTTGCTCTCTTGCCAGGCAACAGCAGCTCAAAATGTCCAAGCCCCAGGACTACCAGGTTTCTATTTTAAAGATCGGCAAACTGATAGTCAAAGGAGACACATGGGTAATAGGTGGCCGAGCGAGGACTCCCCAGGGTCTGGCTGCCTCCAAAGCTCCTGTTCCTTGGTCCCCACTCCTGATCAGTAGCCCCTGGGATTCTCTTGCCCCATTCTGTGCACAGCCTGGCATGTGAACTGAACAGTGCCCCAGTGTCCTTCTCAGTAAGCACTCTGGTCAATAAACACACACATTAAACATGATAATGTATGGAAAGCACTTACTCCCGCATCCGATATGTAGTGGGCACACAGTGCCTTCCGCTGCTGGTACAGTGGTTAGTGAACTAGGGCAGCTGCTGTTCGCGGTCCTAGGGACCCAGCCTGCTCTGGCCCCGCCAGCCAGATACAGACACCAGAAAGCCCATTACTACATCTCCAAGACCTTTTTACAGAACTGGGCAGTTGGGTGATGTGAAGAAACCACATCCCAGAAATCATAGCTTCTAGCTAACCTATAAGCTATAAAGGTTTAAAAAGGTTAAAGAGAGAGAGAGACAGAGGAAGGAAAATGTCTATTTTTGGGCCTCCAGGCAGACGGTCTTAGCAAAGGAACAGGTCCTCTTCAAAGTGCTCTTTGAAAATAAGTTTCCTATTTTAGCTTAATGACATTCCAGACTGAGCCAAATGATTAAATATTGAAACAGGACCGGCGATCTTGAGTTTCATCCGGCTGATCAATCTGAGAGCGAGCGAGCAGGAGAAAACGCAAATGTTAAATTACGGAATCCGGGGGAGCGCCGAGCCGTTGTAAAATGTCACAGGAGGTAGCCAGGGCGTTGGTATATTATTTTGGCCCAAAAAGTACGAGGCAGAGGGAAACAATGAGGATTCCCCCTACCCAGTACTGCCTGGGAGGCTGGTGCTGCTGAGAAAGGTCACCCCGTGTGAACATGGGTTATAGCAGGCTAACCCGTGCTAACGAGCCACGTCCGCCGTGTGGGATCACAGCCGCAGGGAGTAAAGCAAGAGTAATAGGAACCGCGTCTGCCTGGGCTTCTCCTGGATCCTGGAGCCAGTGTCTGGCAGGTATCAGAAGACTCAGGACCTTCAGGAGAGGAACCCATCCCGGGGATTCACAGCTGACCTCCGCGGCTCGGACCCTGGACCCGATTGCTTTAGGACTTGGGGTTGACAGACAAGGAGAGCTAGGATAGAATGGCCAGCACACCCCACAACCGACAGCACTGGGACCATTGTTCACAGATGAAAGCCTGAAAGATCCTGATTGTCTATGGTGTCCCCTTAAAGAAATCACGGCACATCTTTTCAATGGACTCTCTTGCGAGGAGAGGGGAGAGAGGTTTTATGTTTTACCACCTTTTGTATTGTTTGAATTTTTTAAAAACATGTGTGCGTATCACCTTAAAAAAATCAAAATAAAAAATAATTAAGATGCACAAACAAATCAAAAATATAGTCAAACAAGGTCAAGTATTGCTCTTCCTTTAGGAAGATACCCCCCTTTTCCCTGGCCAGGGTCTAACATCAAAAAAACTGCTTTATGTGGAAATTTGAATCCAAATAAGAATGATGGCTTAAGGATCATGTTATTCAAATTGTGGAAATAACTTGCCCAAATAGTTGTCCCAGCACCATCATTTGTACACAACTTTTTGTGGACCTGGGTATCTTTTCCAAGGGAAGCCACATCCTTACTTAAATCCTCCCCACACTGCCCCTTCCGTCAGCAGCAGGTTCAGAAGCCCCCTCTCCTCAGCAAACAAGCCCCTCTATGATTTGACCCTTAATAGGGTTCCTCACTCTCTCTTGCCATTTCCTGCCCCTGCCTGTGCCCAGCACCGTGCTTAGCCAGTGAATTTTTGTTAGACAGAAGAATAAAGGACTGAAGAGAATCCCGTGTTGCATACGGGATTTTCCTCTAGTCCTCTGGACTGATTACTCTCTGTTCTGCATAGGAGCCATACTGGGCACACTTCCAAGACTTTGCACCTGCTGATTCTTCTACTTCGGATTCCTTTCCAGGCCCTTCCTTGTCCATTCAGCCAATCCTATTTCATCTTTTCAAGCCCCATTCCAATGCCGCCTACTGTGGCTTTCCCTTCACTTTCCACGGAGTTCCACACTCTGCACTGAGCACGGGACTGGGACAAGAGGGACTGCAGACCGCGTGCTTGTCAAGCACCTCAGAGATTTGTGGGTCCAGATGGCAGGGGCCACCCTCTCCCTGCCCTCCTCACCCAGTGCATTTCACCCGTTTGAACCACGGGTCAGTTAACCAAAGCGCCTCACCGTGAGATACTGGGGTTTTCTTCGGACTTTCCCCAAGATTTAAAAAAAGAAGAAGAAATATTTATATGAAAATTTGATCAAGTAACACACAGTCAGACTGCCCACAGGAGCCATGACGTGTCATCTGCCCTGCAGGGACATCTGAAGTGAGTTCCCTGGCATTGCCGGGAGGACAGAGGCCCATTTGGGCCAGCAGGGCTGTATTCTGCATAAATCCAAGTAGCTCCACAGAGAACGAGTATCCAGAATTTGGTGACCTTGTATTTTCTATCTCTTACTTCTCAGCTAGCTGTCCTCTGGGAATGAGAAAAGTCGAATTTGACACTGCTCAACTATGGGAGTGAAAAATCTTTGACACGGAGGAGGGAAAACGAGGGACAGCTCTTCTAATTTGGCTGAAGAACGAGGGAACACGGGATCGTGTGTTAGTGACTTATCTGGACTGGCTTAGCTCTTGGTCGCTTTCTCTGGGCTCCCAAATCAGGCATTATTCTCTTTTCTTTGTCTCCTGGCAAAGTAACAGGACAGAGCTGAAGGGCAAGTCCAGAAAGAAAGGGCATGTCATGGGTGAAAGAGGCTGAGGGGGCTGGTGGGTGAGGCAGGGGAGCCCAGTGGCATCCGAGTCAACCCAGGGGTCAGAGGCAGACGTGGAAGGGCAGATGTCTTTCAAGAATTTTTTTTCTTTTGAAATAATTGTAGATTCATGGGAAGTTGCAAAGAATGTGTAACCACGTCCCCAATTCCCTTCCATTTCCCCCCATGCTGATGTCTTATACGAGCATGGAGCTAACCCTCGAAAGGCCCAGGGAGCATATCCAGATCCCACTCATTTTACAAGCACTCAAACACTCACTGTCAAGTGTATGTGTGCGTAGTTCTGTGCAATGGTATCTCACAGGCGGAAGTGTGTAATCCCCATCATGGTCAAGATACAGACTTCTTCATGAACGAGGGTCCCTGTAGTCACACCTTTAGAGCCGTTCCCACTCTCCTCCCTACTCCCAGCAACCACTAATCTGTTCTCCACATTTATAATTTTGCTATTTTGAGAAAGTGATTTGAATGGAACCATACAGGATAGAGCCTTTAGAGGTTGGCTATTTTCACTCAGCATGCGCAGGAATGGAGGGTTTTTTTTCTTTTTACAAGAACCTATATTCCATACCAATGAACACAAATAGGACTCTTCAAGCCTCACTGTGTGGCTGTTTGATTGATGGAAAACTTTACGTAGGGAAGAGAGGCGCAACCTGCAGGCCCACACACCCTTGTTTGGGGAGGTTGGACGGGGGATGAAGATGATGGGGTGATGAGAAAGGCAGTGGTGACAAGGACAATGATGACAGAGGTGACTGGAGCAAGCACTGAAAATGGACAAGGTAATGATGGTGGGTGAGTGTCGCAGCCGTGACAGCTAGCCTGACGACGACCTGGATGCTGGCCACAATGCAGACGACAGTGTGAATGAACACACAGAAGGAAGAACAAGGTGCCGCTGACAGTGGTGATGGCAGCAGGACTGATAGCAGTGGGGATGACAAAGACTTTAGAGTGTATAAGGCACCATAATTTATATGCCTGTATTTTCCCGACAACATGATAAACCAGCCATAGTAATCTCATTGCAGTTGAGGAAATTGAGTGAAGACTAAGAGTCTTCACTCTCTTGTAAGTGATAAAATGAGGTCTTTGCTGTTCTCTGACTCCAAATCCCGGGTTCTGTTTCCTGCATCTTTTGTATCTTGCATTTCCACTGTCATTAATAAAGAACATGAGCCCCAATGTCATGTGGAGTATTATACGTCTCCTGAGTTTTATTATAAAGATTTTTGGTAGGCAGGGTTAACACTAGGGTTAACACGACAGCCAAAGGAGAGTGGATTCTTGGTCATTCCTAGGAAACCACTTTAACCTATCTAGATCTCCTCCAGTCTATTTCCTGCCTTTGAGAGCCACAGGACTACAACCAAACATCTGCTTTGTCAATAGTTATGACACAACATACAAGGGTAGGCATAGGGGCAGCTGGGATTCTTCTCTGCCCCAAAGGCATCATAGCTTGCCAACTTTGCACAAAACTCCAAGTCCTTGCTTCTGTGAAATCTAATGTAGGAGACAGCTAATCTCATGTAGACTTGGAGACCAACTGGAAAGCACTGTCACCTAGACTCAGTAGTTTGTTTCCACAGCAAGGTGATCAAGGAAGAGGAGGAGGGGTTGGAGGCAGAGGGTCTGGAAGAAGAGCTGGTTACTGCTCCAGCCATCAGTGTAAGCCCAGAGAGAAGCAGGTTGGGTGTGGCTGTGAAGCCTGGCACCCCGAATGGCTTTTACAGCGGCTCAGAGCATATCTGTAGTGTTGGTCTCATCCCTTCCATTTTCCATTTTTAGTCCTCAGTCTGGAGGCTGCCCTTCATTACTTATTAATGCAGCCAAGTAGAGTTCAGTTGTTTGAATTGTGTCTGTATCCTCAAAATCCAGTAGAGAGGAGAGAGGTGGCCAGCAATGGAAAATAAAATATGGCCAGAACAGATGGCCGGAAGTGAAGTCTGTCTGCCCCTCTGCTGGCCCCACGGGTAGCGTTGATGGTGAGTCAAGTGGGCCACCCAGCTCCCCACCGTGCAGGACGAGGAGGAGTTGTCAGTGGCAACCTCATGGAGATAAGCAGGAAACCCATTTGAGAAGATCTGGACACCTGTCCCTCAGCTACCTCTCCTGGTTAGAGACAGACTATCAGTTCACATGTAAATATGTCAGCACGTGTCTTCCAAAGTTAGGAACACTTTTTCCCCCTGGGTAACAGTTACATTCTAATCAAGGCACATGCTAAGGCCTCATAATCTGCTCGGGGTCCTGAGCTCACTTCAGGTGGGAGGGCTGCCTGTCAGAGCTGGATTTCAGGGGTCCACAGGGGTGTTTCAAATCTTGGGGCATATTCAAGAACAAGAATTTATGATAGTCCCATGATCATCAAATGTCCAGTCAAAGTTTACATTTCTTCACTGGTCACACATCTTTAAAGTGTTTACCATTCGACTTGACTGCCAAATAAGTTCTGTGCATCATAATTGGTAGGTGGCTCCGACATCTGGCTTTCCCCCTTACAAGTGCTTTATTGAAGAACTCATCCATGTAATTTGTCCTAGAGAGTTTCCCTTTATCTGGGTTTTGCTAATCGAATCCCTGTGGATTCTGAAGCATGTTTTTTCTGTCAAATTGGTAGTTAGAACTAAAGCTTTTGTCAGATTCTGGTTTGATTCTCCTTGGGTTGTTTTTTGTTTTTTGTTTTTTTTTTTTTTGGCAAGACTGCTTCACCACGAGTAATGTATGTTTCCCTTAGAAGGTACATAATGGTGGTTTCCTCCCTTGTTGTGATGTTAGCCATCACTGAGAATCATTTGTTCTGGTTTAAAAGGACAAGTTCGTGAAAGACATGAGAAGTATAAGGAAAGGCATTCCAGGCAAAGATCAAAAGGAAAAGGGCATGGCCTGCCAGGGAGGGCAGGGGGCTCAGCATGGTGGGAGCAGAGAACACAAGGCAAGGGTGGACTAGAGGGCCTGGTCCAGTAGGCCAGAACCTGGGCTTTATCTGGCCAAGTTGAGGAAGGAAATGAGTGGCCACGAGTGTTATCCCAACCCAGAAAGAGACCCTATTCAGGCAGCTCTGATGTTTAGGCAGCAGTGGGTCATCCCTGGTCCAGCTGTGCTCACTAGGACCAACCTCTGGATGGCAGGAGACAGGACCATCTTCTTCCTAGCCCAGCGGAGTTCCTTGGTAGAACCCAATCCTCTCAAAAACACTTTGCATCTTTGAGTCTACCTTAATCCACTCGTAGTGTCATTCTATAGTACTATAGGCTGCATGGCTTAAACAACAAATTTATTCTCTCAGAGGTCTAAAGGCTGGAGGCCCAAAATGCAAGTATCAGCTGGGCCCTGCTTCTTAGGAGCTTTTAGAGAAGGACCCATTTCTGCCTCTTTCAGCTTCTGGAAGCCCCGCACATACCTTGGCTTGTGGTAGCATCACCCCACTCTGCCTCTGCCTCCCCATGGCCACTGTTGACCAAGAAGAGGAGGCTGTAAAGCACACAGAAGTGACTGGGTTCCATCAAGAAACTGCCCTGACGGCCCTGTCTCCTGCCCATCCAGAGGTTGTAATCTGGGAGCCACAGAGTGGACAGAAATTGAAACTGGGTTCTGAATTGCAAGTGAGGAATGCAGGATTATGAAGGCAAAACCCACAAGCTTACATAACTTGTTTTGAAGGAATTCTGACTGATGCTGGCAGAGCGCAACTGACTATGTAGCAGGCCATTGGCTCATCAGCCAGCAGATGCTCCATTATCTCGGTCGCAGTCCAAAGTAGAAGGATGTGCTCCAGGAGGTGGGTGAAGTACAAGTTGGAGGTGCAAATGAGGTCAAGCTGCAATTGAGAAAAGTCAGAAGTCCGTGGTGTTCCCAAAACTGAAACTGGAGAAGTATGTAGACCTTGTGTGCTCAGTGTCTTCCCAGCCCTTGATTTGAATGACTTTTCGCAATGCTCACTTCACCTCCAGAACCTCCGTTCATGCAGTCTTCCCTCTGTGGGTCTCTGTGTCTTCACAGCCTTCTCTTCTCTGCTGTCTATGCTCAGTGCCTCTCTGTGGCTCTTCTCCTCTTGTAAGGCAACTGGTCCCATCAGATTTTGATCCCCCCTACTCCAGGATGATTTTAACATCTGGTAAGATGGGATTTTCCAGGAAGGTCACATTCGCAGGCACCAGGGGGGCGGGACTTCAACATCTCCTGGTGGACACAACTGACTCTTCCACGGCATCTTATTCCCAAAGCACACTGCGAATGTCCTCAGCACTGACGAGCACTTTTTTTTTTTTTTTTTCCCAAAAAGGTGATTTTAGAATGATTGATGGTCCCCAAGCTTTTCTGCCACAGGCATTATTTCCTCTTTGGACACCATCTCACTGTTCATGCAGGATTCAGGCTGCCTAATCGTAGCCCCGTCACATTCTAGCAGAGACGGTCCCATGACATGTGACAGGCGGGCGAGCCGTCCGGTGACATCCCCACCAAGCTGATGTTAACTTGGGCGTGCAACACATATATAAAAGACAGAAGATCAGGCCTGTCCACTAAGCTTCCAGGAAGACAGCTGTTTGCATATAATTAGATTCTTACCAAAATACACAGTGTAGAAGCTAAAGGAGCTTTGATGACTGTTGGGAGCAGGGGAGCGAGCCCGTGAGTTTGCAGTGGGCATGGACAGGGCCAGCAGCCTGGCTAACCAGCTAATTGCTAACCAGCAGCCTGGTTTTCAGGGAGCTCTTTGCCGCTGTGGTCTCAAGCCTCTCACAATAGTGGGGGGTTAAGGTGGGCAGCTGGAAAGGCTTACCCCCCAATCAAACCGGAGACCAGAGCCCCTTTTAAATTCATCATGACTACTGTGAAGGACAAAATACGATGTCCCTAAATGTCCAGTCTGAAAGGTGGGGAGGGAAAGATGGCACACCCTGCCGCCAGAGCCCCTGGGCTAACACCCAGGTTTGGCACGTGCTTCCAGGCTGCACCTGGGAGCTGCCGAGTCTGCTCTTCCTCCCGGAATTTGGCCTCCCCACCCCACACCCCGCGTGCCTTTCCATGGGAGTCCTTCCTGCTCCGAACTCACTCCCACCACCAACCAAGGCTGTCTGAATCCACATGACTGTGAGGGCTGCACCCCCCAGAGGTGATCTCAGGGCTCTAGCTGGTGTGGGTACCCACACACGTGGGTACGCACAAAGATAGGCAGGCCTGCCACTTGCCGTTTTAAGTTCCTGGGAACTTCCATCCACCTAGGGAGAGCGGACTATTTTAAGCAGGAACAGTCCCCGTATGTGTCCACAGAGATCCTGGGATGATGCCCTAGCTAAACCCAACAGAAGCCGGATGCCTCATCTCCCTAACTTCTGTGCTTTCCTTCGTGCTACCTCTTCATCGCCTCCTGCACCCGTTTCCTCATTCAGTCAACACGTGCTTACTGTGTCCCCTGTACATCCATGCACGCTGCTGTGCATAGAAACTCTTATTTAATCCTCCCAGCAATTTTGGTCACAACTATAGGTAACATTTATGGAGTGCTTAGTCTGTGCCCCTGTGTACTTTACTTAATGTTCTATAGAATGTTTCTTTTTTTTTTTTTTAATAGACTTTATTTTTTAGAGCAGTTTTAAGTTCTTAACAAAACCGAGGAAAGGTTCAGAGAGTTCCCAATTTTCCCCTGCCCCCCACCCCCCAGCCTCCTCTACTGTCTATATCCCCCTCCAGAGTGGTACATTTTTTTCTGCTTTCCAAGACTCACTGTTTAAGTGCCACATCCAGTGCTCCAGGCAATACGTAGAGGGGTACATGTTATAATTGATAAACCCACAGCAATACATCATGATCACCACAAATCTCCCTTAGGAGCGGGAGATGCAGTCCCGTTCCGCAGATGGGTGCCCTCAGGTTCAACAAAGGCCAGAGCAGAGGCCTTGCATCTCTGGCCAGAGAGACTGGGTCTTTCTCTGTCGCACTGTATTGCTCTGTGAGTTGGGTATTGTCTCCATTATGAAGAAAGGGGGACGAGGCTCAGTGTTAATTGTCATCCAGCAAGTGAGTGGCCAAGCTGGATTCTTTTTTTTTTTTTTTAATTTTTTAAAAAAATTATTTATTTGACAGACAGATCACAAGTAGGCAGAAAGGTAGGCAGAGAGAGAGAGAGAGGAGGAAGAAGCAGGCTCCCCGCTGAGCAGAGAGCCCGATCCTAGGATCATGACCCGAGCCGAAGACCTTCTTTAAAGAGGCTTTAACCCACTGAGCCACCCAGGCACCCCAGTCAAGCTGGATTCTAATCCTATCTGTTGGACCACAGATCCTTCTTTATACCAGTTCACTGTCCCCTCTAACCTTCTGCAGGCAGCAGACAACTAAGATCCATAACCTGGAGGGCATGATGGCAGAGCTCAAAGACGTCCTCCAGCTTGGCCTATAATATCTTCCTCCTGCACTGGGGCTTCTCAGCTGTGGGGCAGTTGACATTTGGGCTAGAAGCTTCCTGGCTGTAGTGGTTGCCTGTACATTGCAAGCCTATCCTTGTCCTCTGCCCACTAGACACCACCCTTCACATCTTGTGATAACCAAAAATATCCCCTGGGGGCAACCCCTGTTGAGAACCACTGTCCTAAACCAAGGAGTCTCCTTTGTTCTCCTCATGCCTAGCTCGCAGGAAAGAGGACACCAAATGCATTGATTGGCCATGACCCAGGGCTCTCAAACATTCACTCAAACCTACATCACCCGAAGACTGAGCTGAAATGCAGGTTCTCACTCAGTGGTTTAGGGGTGGGGCTTGAGATTCTGCATGTATAACCCACTTGCAGGTGATGAGGAGTCTGCTGGCCCAGGGATGACAACTGGAGTGTAAAGGCCTTAGTAATACTTAAGCAAATTCCTAAAACCAGAGTACCTAACATCTGTGATTAGGACTGTGAAGATGGAGTCAAGCCAGAGTCGAGGCTGCCTACAGGAGCTCCCAGTCATGTAGGGTGCAAGGTTGGGCACGCAAGTTGCTGTCAGAGATGTTGGGAATTGGGTTCTGCTCCTGACCTGCCGGAAGAGCTTGTGGGAGTCACTCACTCGCTCACTCACTCTTCCACTCACTCTCGAGGCATGTTGACCTTGCCTGAAACCCCAAACGCATTCTGCAGATCCCTCAACAGCCTGTTCTGTCTCACTCAGGTTCATGTGCTTCTTTCCTGGGAGTGCATGCAGCATGGTGGCCAAACTATGCCTGTTTCCTCCTGGGGTTCAGAGGAGGCCCTCAAGAAATGTTTCTTGTACAAATGAAGAAAGAGGCTGTTCTGGGAAGAGGGAACTGTCAACTTGGTGTTTGTCCACATTTCTAAACTTCAGCTGACCTGGTTAACTAGCCAGCTAAATGAGACTCTAAAGCCTTCTAGTAGCTTATTTTGGAGTCTCAGCTAGAAACACGCTGAGTCATAAGATTCATGTGTCACCAGCCGCAACCGAAATCCACCCTTCACCCAGCCCTTCTGTTCCTCCTCAAGAACTTTGTTTTGCCGTTCATTTGTTTGCTTTAAGTTTATTTTTTTAAAGATTTATTGATTTATTTGAGAGCGAGAGTGTGAGTGGGGGAAGGGGCAGGGAAAGAATATCTAAGCAGACTCCCACTGAGCACGGGGCCAACACGGGGCTCCATTCCATGAACCACAAGAAGAGGACCTGAGCGGAAACCAAGAGTCAGACGTTCAACTGACGGAGAAACCCAGGAGCCCCTCACATTTTTGTTTTAATGTAACAGAAAAAGAAAAGAAACAAAGCACAGTGACTGCACCCAAGGAACCAGTTTCAGGGCAGGGGAATGGACAGGAGACCCACTGTCCCCAGAACTTCCAGGGACACCGGACACCCCTTAGTTCCCTTCACTTCTTCATCAGTATGGCCGCAAAGCCCCTGCGGACAGGGGGCCCAGCAGGGAGACTCTAAGCTGAAATGGCCAGGACCTTGCTCGGGATGCTGTGGACCCATTGGATCAGAACCCAGGTCTGGGCACGCGACTGCAGCCCTGGGGCCCCAGAGGCAGTTGGGGATATGGCCATCTAGAGTCTCCCAGGCAGAAGGGACAATGACCTGCAGAAGCATCTCCTCTTCCTTTTCCTTTTGTTTCTTTTACAGAAGTGGACAAATACTTCCTAAACAGATTTTTGGTGTAAAAAGAGCAAATATGTAAGAAATAGAAGAAATAAAAGAAATATATATAACACATATAAGAATGTCTCCATTTACCACTTTCCAAATGCCCTCTCCTTTCTTTGGGGTGCCCCTCTTGCTTTCCTCTCGCACTCTAATTTTATTTCAGAATGTTCCATTTGCAGGAGTGGTTGAGGGAGTTGGGACGGGCTCTTTCTCCCGTCTGCATCCTCTTTCTCTCCTTCTCCCCACCGCTCCCCGCCTCTCTCACTCCGTCTCCCCTTCTCTGTCTCTGCCCCGTTAAATTTCCCCCAAGGAAAACCATGGTGCAGTGGTTATTATCTACGTACATTGGATAAATGCACAGAAGGGGTTTGGAGGACATTTGTGGCAGTTTAATAATAGGAGTCTCTGGGTACATTTGGGGGAGTCTTGTTTTCTCCCTGATCATGTAGTTGAATTTTCTCCCCTAAGGAAGATGGATTGTTTATATAATTAAGGTGTTTTTGAAATACTTTAGAAAAATTAAAACCTGTCCCTCTTTTATGACTTAGCATCCTTTGTCCTCTAAGATAAAACCCTCCAAAAGCCAGCACGGGGGCAAAGTGTCAACCCATCAGTCAGTGCCTGGGTGACGTAGGTGTCATGTGCCAGTCACAGGGTCAGAAGGGGCTGAGAGCACAAGGCAGTTTCCTCCATTCTCCAGGTGAGGCGGCAGGAGAAGGGAGACACACCGGCTCGCTCTGCGGCATGGGGCTGGCTCACAGTCAGGTCAGCACATACGGCAGGTCCACAGGGGGAGGTGGAGACTGGTTGGAAGAGCGGCAGCCCTCTGCACCTAAAGCCTTGAGCTCTGCCTTAGCCCTGGGCCAGCACTATGGCCTTTGCAGTTTTCTCATCTATAAAATGGGTGCGTATATACAGTGAGACCCACATCTCACTCAGCTATTGTAAGAACCCAACGAGTACACAGTTCAAGAGGAATTGCAAAAATTACAATTTCCTCCACAGCTGTAAGGCATTATTTTTATTGTATTATTATTTTTATATGACAGATATGTAAGCAGGCAGTGATAGCATACGGACTAAATTTGTAGGCTTTCGAGAGAGAACAATGACATTTTGGTTCCAGGTCAGCACTTCTTAGCTCTGTGACCTTGTGCATTTAAGCAACCCCTTGGTACCTCCGTTTCTCACTGGTAAAACTGAATTTCCTTTATTAGCATGAGATTCATACTGCATATTTTGAAATCAATTTTACTGATGTATAACTTATGTAGAACAAATGCATCCACTCTGAGTATAAAGATCAATGATTTTTGACAAATGTATATATCTGTGCAACCACCACCGGGATCAGTGTATATCTGGGACTTTTCCAATAAATTTCGTTCAAACCCTAGTCCCAGCCAACCACTGACGACCTTTCTGTCGCCACAGATTTGACTTTTTTTTTTCTTTACCATTTCAGATAAAGAGAATCCTACAGTTGTGCTCTTTGGTTTCTTTCTTTTGGCATCTTGTTTTTGAGATTCATCTGTGTTACTGTACATCAGTAGTTAATGCCTTTTTCATTCCTTAGTAATATTCCATCAGATAAAGATACCACAGATGGCTTATCCAGCCAACTGTTGATGGACGTTTGCAATGTTTCTGGTTTGAGGCTATTATGAATAAAATTGCCACGAGCATAGTGTGGGATCTTCTGTTGGACCTATGCTATCATTTCTTTTAGCTAGATAACTAGGGGTAGAATGGCTGGATCTTATGGTAAGTGTGTTTTTCACTTTTTTAAGAAACTGCCAAATTGAGTCCCCAAGTGGATGTAACATCTTCCATCTCCACCAGCAGTGTATGAGAGCCAAAGTTGTCCCACACCCGTGGCAGCACTTATAGACAGTCTTTCCTTTCTTCTTTATATGAAACGTAAAGTGGCACTGCAGTGTTGTTTAATTTGGGTCTCCCTAACAATGGCTTTGGACTTGTTTCATGGCTGATTAGCCATTCATGTATTTTTTTTTTCTTGTGAAGTATCTCTTTAACCTTATGCCCATTTTAAAAATTTGGGCTTGTGTTTGATTACCAAGGTATAAGTATTGTGGATACAAGAATTTTGTTAGAAATATAATCGAAAAAATTTTCTATCAGCATGTGGCTGGCTTTATTTATTTTCTTAAAGATATCTCTAGAAAGAGTCTTTAATTTTGATAGAGTCCACTCCATGCATTTGTTAACAGTTTGTGGTCTTTGTGTGTGTTTTGTTTAAGAAACATTTACCTACTCCAAGGTGATATATATATATATATATATATGGTAGAAGATGTATTGTGATTGTTATTAAATCTAGGTCAAATGATCTATTTCAAATTTAATCTTTGTGCATGGCATAAGGTAAAAGTCAAAGTTCATTTTTTTCCACATAATATATTGAAAGGTGATCCTTTCCTCATTGAAAAACCCTGCAAACCTTATAAGACTTCTACTGATCATAGATAGATGGAGAGATAGAGAGATAGATGGAGAGATAGAGAGATGCATTTCTGGAATCTCTGTTGTATTTATGCTTATGTCAATATCACAGTATCTTGATTATGTGATTACTAAAGTTTTATAGTGAGTCTAGAAATCAAGTAGTTCTCTGATTTTATTCTCTTTTTTAAATATACTTTGGCTATTCTAGGTTCTTCACTTTTCCAATAAATTAGAACTCCTTCAGTGTTTTAAAACATCATCAGTAAAGACATCTGGACCTAGAGTTCCCTCTGTGGAGAGATTTTTTAATTACAAATCCAATTTCTTGGATAGTTATTAATTTGTGTTGCTGATATCTACACAAATGTTGCTCAGATTTTGGTTAAGATTAACATCTAAAGATTAATTTTTGGAGAATTAATGACTTAACAACATGGAGTCATCTGATCCACAAACATGATATATTTCTCCATTTATTTAGATTGTTTATTTAGGTTATTTTTTTAGGTTATTTGCCTCATTGATATTTTATAGATTTTAAAATACAGATCATGCACATATTGTTATAAATTTATTGCAAAGTCTTTTATATTTTTTGAGGCTAATACCATGTAAGTGGTATTTAAATTTTGAAATTTCCAGCTGTTTGTTGCTAGTATAGAGAACGATACTTTTTTTGCTAGTATAAAAATATAATTAATTTTTTAAAAATAGACATATTTTGTAGATATTCTAAACAAATAGATATTATGCTTTCACAAATGGTTTTTTGAGCATCTATTGTGATAATCATATTGTTGTTCTTTTTTAGTTAGTATGGTGAATTACATTTGTCTCCAAGTGTTCACCTAACCTTGCTTCCTTGGATAAACTCCACTTAGTCATCACGTACTATCTTTCATTTTATATTGCTGGATTTGACTTGCCAATATTCATCAAAGACTTAGTGCCTGAGGGACTGAGGAGAGATAGTGGCCTACCATATCCATGTGATATCTTTGTTCCTACTTTGGCATCAGGCCTCTATGTGTCAAGTTGGAATGAGATACCTCTGCTCTATATTTGGAAAAATTTGTGTGAAAAAAAAAATTTGTGTCATTATTTCTTTCTGAACTGCTCAAAAAAAAAATCATTAGTGAAGACATCTGCGATTGGAATTTTCTTTGTGAAAAGATTTTAAATTATGGATTTAATTTATTTAATATGTATTGACTTTTTCAGATTTTTGAATTCTTCTTGAATCTATTTTGGCAATTTTAGTCTTTCAATGAATGTATCAATTTCATCTATGTTGTCAATATATTGCCATAAAGTTGTTTAAAAATTCCTTTAACAGCTGATAGTGTTTGTAGCATCTGTAGTGATGTCAGCTTTCCACTTTCTGATTCTGGAAATCTGATCTATCTTTTCTTTCTGATCAGTCTAATTTGAAGTTTTCAGTCCTCAACTTTTTAAAAAAGACTATCTTTGGTTTCATTGATTTTTGCTATTGTTCTTTGTTTTCTATTTTATTAAGTTCTCTTAACTTTACTGTTTAATTCCTCTAACTTACTTTGGACTTACTTTGTTGTTGTTTCAGAACCTTAGATTATTAATTTGAGACATTTTTTTCTTTTCTATTATATATATTTAATGCTATAAATGTCCCCATAAACACTGCTTTTGTTAAATCCCTCATTTTTTAATATTTTTAATCTTCATCATCTTCAAAATATTTACTGATTTCTTTTTCCATATGCCCTTTAATCCATAAGTTATTTAAAAATGTGTTAAGTTCCAAATATTTAGCAAATTTCTATGAGGAAATATTAAAAAATAAAACAAACATAATACTAAATAAAATAATTAATGATTAAAAACAGAGCATGAGAGACATGTTCTAGCATACATGTGATTAGAATCCCAGATGGAGAGGAAATGAGGTAGAAGCAATATTTGAAGAGAGAATGTCTGACACTAACACCAAATTGATGGAAGACATTAATCTATAGTCCTAAGATTGCCAAACCCCAACCAGAATAAAGACAAAGAGAGACTCCCTTAAGCACATCATGGT
This sequence comes from Mustela nigripes, assembly GCF_022355385.1. Lineage (NCBI taxonomy): Eukaryota > Metazoa > Chordata > Mammalia > Carnivora > Mustelidae > Mustela > Mustela nigripes. Next base: position 184,055,713 of record NC_081560.1, read on the forward strand.
GTAACTGCTGAGAAATTAAGACAAAGAGAAAATATCAAAAGCAGTTAGAGGAAAAAGACCCATTACTTTCAAAGAGGAAGAAGAAAAATAACAGTAACAGTGACTGACTCCCCAGCAGTAAACAGGAAGCCAGAAGGCAGTGAAAATGATATCCTGAATGTGTTGGAAAGGACAAAATATAAACTAGCTATTGAGAATTTTATACCCAGTGAAAAATCTTTCAAACATAAATGGGAGATAGGATGTTTCCACACAAAGCAGAAGCTGAGACAATCCAAAAAATGCTAATAAGAATTCTTCAAGGTCTAACAAAATGACCTCAGGTGGAAGCATGATATGGCAGGAAGGAACTGGAGGTAGCAGAACTGGAGACTCTGCTATAATCTAATTATAGATTATTTCCACATGAGCTGCATCATGGCAATTTTGAATGGATTTCAGGTGCTTTTACTATAGCTCAGTGCCTCATTTAATCCATAATGGAGCAATATTTGCTAGCAAAACAATTTCTACAGAAAAGGTCGTCATGATTATTTTGTAATAATACTGAAGAACATCATTGCCATTTTCAGAGGACTGTGATACCTGATCTGCTTATATGGTTTAGGTATGTTTCATGACAATAATCACTCTTTGTGGGAGATTTATTTAAGCATTGTTGTAGGCATAAGGAATATCTAAGTAATATTGAATGCTTCTATATAAGTGTGCGATGTTTACCTCATGTTTTCCCATTTGTATGAAGAACATTGGGAGTGGTATGTTTTAAATAAGAATGGACAAAATTAAAGCAGATGAAAGTCAAAAATGTATCCATAGGACAATGTCTAACACTGTACACATATGCCGCAGTGTTGTTTGGTTCATTTTGTTTTTGCTTTTACTTTAAAAAAAAAAAAATGCTTAGGAGAGCAAATATGTCTGCTACTTTTACATTTTAAACCTCAAATTCCTAGAAGTTACTCTCAAAATCAGAATATTAAGCTTTAAATATTCATAAAAAATCCATGATATTTTGTATGGTGTCATTTTAACTTATACTGTTTTCCTACAAAATCTTAGATTTGTATGTTTTTAAAACTGTTGTGCATTGGTTAAGTTTGAACTTTATTTTGTGGCTGGTATGAATGTAATATTTACCTTCAGAGTTTTTTTGTCTTTTACCAAAAAAGGAGGTGAGTCAATATCCTGAACTGAATTTTTAAAAACAAAACATTATTTCTCTAAAAATGTCTGAGGAAATGGTAAATTACTTACATCTTCAAAATTTTGAGACATTTGAATTTATTCATAATTCTGTTATCATAATTCAAAGCATCTTCATTTTAATAGATGTTCACATAATCAGAATTGCTGTTTTGCCTTTAATAAATGTAAATCTGAAATGTGTAGAAATGCTTGATTTTGATTTTTTTAATTTATTTTTTATTTATTTTCAGCATAACAGTATTCATTATTTTTGTACCACACCCAGTGCTCCATGCAATCTGTGCCCTCTATAATACCCACCACCTGGTACCCCAACCTCCCACCCCCCCGCCACTTCAAATTTTTTAATCTCCCCAAAATTAGTTAGCAAAGTAGAAAAGATGCTCTTGTTATAAGCACTTATGTAGTTTCATAATTTTTTATTTGAATGTTCTATAATGTGCCATAATGAGGAATTTTTTTGTGTTCATAGTAATTAAAACTTAATTGTTCCCATATTCCTATCTCTTACTGGTGCTTTTCTTAGAATCACCACCATTTTAAAGAGATAAACTTTTTAAAATAAAGTTTTTCTCCCAGTTAAAGAAAAATTACTCTGGAAAAGCAGTATGTAGGTAAAGTGCTGATATAAGCTAAATGGGAAAAGACTATATAAGGTTTTCCCTCTATATCAGCCAAGTTTTGTGACTGAGTGGAATGATTTAGTGAAATTTCTAAGTTTTTTTTTTTTTAAACTATTAGGGATTCTTTAGTGGGAAATAAAACATAGGTTACCAAAACAAGGTGAAAATAATAGGATAAGAATATACATATAGGGTGCCTGGGAGGCTCAGTGGGTTAAAGCCTCTGCCTCTGGCTCAGGTCATGATCCCAGGGTCCTGGGATCGAGCCCCACATTGGGCTCTCTGCTCAGCAGGGAGCCTGCTTCCCCGCCCCCTCTGCCTGCTTCTCTGCCTACTTGTGATCTCTGTCAAATAAATAAATAAAATCTTAATATATATATGTATATATACATATATATATATGTATTCTAGGCAAATAATCATAAAAAGAGAGCTGGAGTAGCTATATTAGTTTTAAACAAAATTATCTTTAAGGCAAAAAGAAAAGGTATTAAGGATAGAGAAGGTCAATGTATAATGGCAAAAGAAAAAGTTCCCTGAGAAGAAATAACAATTCTAAATTGGTATGTATCCAGTCCCATAGTTCCAAAATAGATCATAGAACAAAAACCAAAAGAATAAAAATCCATCCATCAGGTTGACAAAAGTGTTCATTTTTTTCTATATGTGGAACCTAGCTGGAGGAAGCAGAAGTTGCAGTAACTTTGGAAAACATCTGCGCGTGGGCAAGAACAAGGATGTTCACCTACTGAAACCTTGCTCCAAATGAAGAAAAAATGGAAGGTCCCTCAGTGCACCTTGATGAGAGAATGGATAAGCTGGAATAGTCACGTGACTAGGTAACATACAGCAGCTAAAACGAATGAGCAGAGCTGTATGCAGCGAGGCGGATGAATCTCGAGAACATGTGCTGAACCACCATGAAAGCCATGATGGTTTGTTGTGTTGCTTTCCTGGATGAGATTTCTCCCAACGGTGGCACAGGGATTCCTGGCTCCCTGGGCATGGTGACTCAGGGATTGGGCATGGGGTGCATGTCATATGTCACCAATGTGTCCTCTGGAGATGTGGCACTGCCAAATAGTGTACCCAGTCTGGAGTCCATTGAACACAACCGCTTGGGAATAGGTGCTTCTGTTGGAGAAGTCTAAAGTAGGTTCATGGAGAAATTCCCCTTAGGAAACGCACAGAGAGCACCTGGAAGAGACCTTTTAAATCATCTGGTGCTCCCACCTTATTCTACAGGTAGACAAAGAAGGCTTGGAGAGGATCCCTGAGACCAACAAGTGTGGCCAGTTTTGTGTGTGGTCAGGTCTGTGAGCAGCACATGTGGATTCTCATCATTGGGGAGACTGGCCAAGTTTTGGGGCATATTCTCTATCTTGCACAGTAGAGGAGCTCCTTTTGTCCTTTCTCCCAGTAGAAGAGTGCTACTGTAAACAGGGCAGAACCAGCAACATGTCAGGTGTCTCTCAGGGTAAGGAGAAAGGTGAGGTCACCCCCACCTAAGGGCTGGGATGTTCAACAAAGAATTCAAAAGATAGGCTACCCTCGAGCTTACATGTTTATCAGGGGTGGAAGGTGGGGGAGGGTGGGGGTGGGAGCAGCATTACAGGTAGAAAGAATACTATATGAACATGAACCTATCAGCACGGGAACATAGGCCATGATTAGGACAGAAGGAGCATAGAATGGAAGTCAGAGGGATCATGATCTCAGTGTTCCCTCTCTGCCTCCTCACCTGTCAACGGGTGATAGATTCCTGGGGCGGGGGAACAGGGGGTCAGGCAAACAGGCCTTTGAAAACAAAGCCCAGGACCAAGTCTCTGTGCCACCAGTGTCCCACTCAGGAGAGGGGTTTCAAACAGAAAGTGGCATGCCCAGAGCCAGTGGGACCTGCAAGATTTCCTAGGCAATCTTAGGAAGACACTGGCTTGGCAGGAGTTTCTAAAGAAATGTTATTTTCACTTCAGATAGTAGCATCCAGAAAAACAAGATTGAGGAAAATCCCAGAGGAAGCAAAAGCTATTCTACACCAACTCAGAAATGCCCACAGTTTCTCTGGAATCTATGGGTTCTTTGGGCAGTTGACCAAAGGGCTGGTATAGTTGGGCTGGTAGGGCTGGTATAGTTGCAGGTCAGTCATGGCATTCAGTCAAACACCACTCTCTAAAATCCACCTGCCTTTTACGCTGGGTGTGAGTGTAGACTCAGTGAATTGACTGCTCTTCCACCAAAAAGCCATCTTCATTGGCTTCCACATTACTGACATTTAACTGGTATTTCAGTGACTAGATGGTTCTGACCAGACAAATGACCAGTATCTGAGTACAAATGTATAACTGGTGGGGGCTTGTCTCTGGGTTCATCAGAGCCTGAAGCAAAGTCGGATATAGCAGGTGACTCCCGGCATTTCCCTGACATAAAGGCATTTGATCATTTCCTCAATCTGTGGGTCTCAATCTTGCAGTCTACCACTGACCCACCAATACTCCTAGCAGCATGGATACCAGTGGAGTAGACCACACAATAGTCCCTTTCAACAGGGAAAAGATGGAGGATTGGGGTTGGGGAGAAGAGTAGAAAGAGAGGAGGTATGCATCCCAGTGGATAACCAGTGCCCTAAAGGCATCCTTCTTGCTACCTTACTTTTGAAAGTAAAGATGCTGCAAAATGGAAACTCACTGCCCTTGAAGTATCTGCACATCTCTTTGGGATGAGAGAAATCTCTCCATTTCACAGATGAATATACTGAAGTCCAGAGAGCTGGTACAACTTGGCCAAAGTTACATAGTAAGAGAAGAGCAGAGCTGCTCTCACATCCTCATGAATTACAATCCAAAGCTACCACATTGGCAGAGCCCACAACATGTACTGGTGGACACTACATAAATTCAGCGACAAATCCAAAGACCAAAGATCCAGTCTATCCTTGGGGAGTTTTCAGCACAGTGGAAAAGAAATGAGGGGTTAGAGTGATTGAATGTTACTGCCCAATGTTATGTCCTCATGTAAGTTCTCATGAAATATCAAATGCATGAAAGACATAGCACCTGCTTCAGTATTTAGGGAGGGGCAGACGGCATTTAGGGTAGACTTTTGTAACTCTTGCATGTGTTATACTTAGCTAGATCTCCTTCCAGGTGAAGATCCATGTCCCATGTCTATCTGTGCTCTTGGTACCTAACACAGTGGCACCAGACAGGTGCTCAGTGTACATCAGATGAGTAAGAAACACACAAGTGACCTGGGGAGGGAAGCCCACATTTGACTCACTTAGAAGGCTTTTGCTGTAGTTGTTCATGGCTTCTTTGTAAAGTGGGAACAGTAATACCACCTCCTCCCTGATTTTTGTGAGGCTAAAATGAGACCAAAAAAGACAGAGAAAGTACATGGTCATTGCTAAGGCTTTCCAAGGTAAGGACTCATCCAACACACCTGCTGGTCCCAGGTGGCCTTCATAGCTCCCCAAAGGAGGATTGGACGTGGCTTTAACACCTACCAGGGGAATGAGCCAGGCTGAGTTTTGTGGGTTTCCTAGACTGCTTTAACTTCAAAAGAGATATAGGACATAAACTAGCCCTGGTCAAGATCATCACTCTTTAAATGGTTATGTCTTGTCTTCTTAACTAGACTCCTTGACAGTAGAGGCTGTGTCTAATTTCCTTTACTGACTTCTGGGGGACCAAGCAGTACCTGTTGTCAATGTTGGTAATAAGGAGCACTCACTGGTGTCTCTCTGGTAGTTCCATGAACACACACTGAACCCATATTCATGCATTTATTTATTTATTCATGGATTCAATCAATGGATACCAATCTCTGACTCTGCCCGGCACTGAGGACGTAAGAATGAACAAGATATGACCTACTATTCAAGGAGCCAAAGATGCAGAGACATGCATCCAGAGTGTGATGCTCAGTGTGGTGCAGCCCAGAGAAGGAGCCCAGGGAAGAAGAACCAGGGCTGAGGGGCTGAGGGGGTGACAAAGATTTTAAAACAAAAGTGATATTTGTGCTGGGTCTTGAACAATGGCCAGAGCAGAGAAATCCAAGACTTGTGGAATTAGAGAGATGTATGTGAGATTATTAGTCAGTGAATGAGTAATTTTATGTGAATGTAACACAAGTGTCTGGATTGGAAGGAGGGGAGGCTATATGAGGAGATGAAGCTGGGCCTTGGGGGTCTTGGGCTGGAGCCACAAACACCATGCTGGGGAGTTCAGACTCCATTGTGTGGACTGTGGGGCAAGGGGAAGTACAGATTTAAGCTTCTAGAGGAGGAGGAAAACAATCTACTAATGCCGTGGGCACACATCAGGAATAGAAGGGGCAAGGGTAAAGGTAGGAAACCAGGAGACTATTGTATATATTTAGGCTTGAGATGATAAAGTTCTGAACCAGAGCAGTGACTCTAGGCTGGAAAAGGAGAATATGCTCTGGTCGACTGTGTCCATCAAGAAACCACACTGAAGGATTACTCATGTCTCCAATGCCCTTGGGCTCTTCAACTATAAACTTAGGCTGGGTCAGCTGGACCTTCAGACTTTACAAACTTAAAAGATCAAAATTGCAATTATTAACTTGGATGGGTAGTTTTGTAAACGCATAATAAGCTTGAGCTGGGTTTTGACTCTGCATCAGGTTGGACCCATCGTGGGTGACTCATTGCCTAATTTACTCACAGGTGGAAGCGTTTGAGCAAAAATGATGACTAGCAATTTGAGGAAACACTTGAGAGGTTCCCACAGCCCACTGGGAGATGTGACACTGGAGGGACTCTTCAGCTCCAAGATCTAATAGTCTGTGATTCTAATGTCCAGACAGATGATCAGAGAAAAGCCCTGCCCTTGATGGGATCATGTTCTGAAGACTTTAATTTGCAGCTACGGGGAAGAGTTGAGTTTCTAATCAAATTTCATGTGTCAATGTGATTGCACATGACAAGCTTCCCAGTGAAAATCAGTACTACTGGTGATTAGTCTTGTTGCAATGTCTTTCTGAGTCTCCGGAACTGAAGAATGGGATAGGCAGTTCACCCCCAGCAGGAAAAACTAAGCAGGAATGAGAGTGTCAGCTTCAGTCCCAGTGAAGGAAGTCCCAGTGAGGCCTGAGGTGTCCATAATGCCACCAGCTTGGTGTGGGGTAAGATTGTTCCCCTGGATGACTAGGGTCATTTGAGTAGAAGACTACTTGGAAGACAAGTGGGGACAAGAGTCCTTCTGTGCTGAAGACAAGGTTGGCTTTCCTGGGGTTCCACATTTCCTGGCCCCCACAACATGGCTCAAGATAAAGCAGAATGCTCATAATTTGCTCAAACAATTCTCAAAGCTCTTGTGAGGGCTTATGGGACCACATCCAGACAGCTAGTGAGAGGACGACTATCCTCCGACTCCTGGGAGCACTGAGAAGAGCTTGATGTTTCTCTCCATTCTTAGCTGCTATCCACAGGCCAGTGGCCAGTGATCCTCACGATGGAAGCAGAGTCAGTGGGGCTGCCCCATCACCCCAGTTCACCTGCCACACATGGCCCCAGCCGTGCTCTGTAACCTGCCTTGTCTTCCTTCTGTTAGCCATGTCCTAGGGCCACTGTTGTTCCCCGCAAGCCCATAGTACCCCAGATTTGCCTCCCTTGGCTTATCAGTTTCCTCTGAACACACCCAGGCCATCTTACTTTTGTCTCTCTTCATACTGAGCCCTCAGCCTTGGCCCCATTTCATACTGTTGAATTCTTGCCAGTTGGAAAGCCGCCTCTTTCACAAAGGCTTTTCCTAAAGCTTGGTTGAAAGGAAAGGTTCTCTGAGGCTTCTACGTGTTCTACCTGCACTGATGCAATGAAACCTCTCCAGCCATATTGCCGTGAGCCAGATACATGTCCTGTATCATTTCTGCAAGCTCCCTGAAATCATAAAGAGCATCTTATCCAAATGAGTATCTCCAGCTCTGAGCGTGGTGTCTAGTGTATCATGGGTATTTCATTATGGATTGTGGCAAAACATGTCACAATGCCTAAAATCTCCACCACACAGGCATGCCTCAGGTCTCTGGAGACTGGAACATTCTATGAAGGGCATTGATCACCTGCGAAAGGTCCCTTCGAAGCTACAGTGGGTTTACCAATATGGTCATGAACGGACGACATTAATTATATACAGGCACAGACTTACACATTTCTTTAAAATACTATCAAAATGAGGGTCCCCCATAAACACACAATGTTTATGAAAAATTCATTTTTCCATTCATATTATGAAAAATCCATTTAAAGATGATACCCATTCAAGGGAAATACATACAGCAGGAAGGTCTCCTTAAACACCTCTGGGCTGGAATGAGCTCCGCGTATACTTCATCCCACATGCTCTGGGACTTTTGCCTCTGATGACAAAAACAAACAGCCTAATGAAAATGGAAACAGTCTGTCAATTGTTTGCACACTGAGAATTTGCCCAAGTGCTGGAAGTAAAATTAGCTTAATTTTTAAGGTCCGACCAGTGTTTTCTGTCGGAAGAGCTATGGCAAAATTGGGCACAAATCAAACACCAACTATTTGAGGAGTCCTAACAGTGCACAAAGTTGGTATTTCCCCCCGACATTTAAAATGGAAAATAATTGAAAGCCAGGAAGGAAAAAGAAGCATTTGCCTGCGCTGGGCAAAGAATAGAATCAAACAGTTCAGTCAGCCACAGGAAAATAGACTATGCAGGTTATTCCCAACAGCTTCCTTATAGTCTTTGCTAGCAAGTTTGAAGTCTTCTGAAGGTTTACTCTGCTTCTTCTCAGACCGGAAGTTTGAGTGCATCCCCAGGAGGTGTGAGGACTAGGACTCATACAATAGCATCTCCTCCACGGCTGCTGGTCAGGTGCTCTGCATGGGGCTGGGACAGGTGAGGCTGAACCTGCTGGATTTGGAGAACCGTGGCCCCAGGTTTACTATCCCTAAGGAGGGACGTTTCAGCAGCTTTAACAGCCAGTTTGTACAAACTTAATTTGGTTGGCCATGTTGGCAATGCGGTCCCTCCAATTCATACCCTCCGATTGCTGAGCTGCTGCGTGGGGCAGCATTAGACATTAGGAGGCTTCTTCTGGATTTCCCTGATCTCTAGTCTGATATGAGGCTCTGCCACTGACTTTAAATGGCACTGCTGGGTCGGATGACTGCCCGCCCCAGGGAAGACTCTTCTGGGGAGAGCAGAGTAGTAGCTGAGTGGGCTCCACGTGGCCGTGCAAAGTTTTCTGAAGCAAAGGATGAAATGATGGCCTTGCGGTTTGCCGGTGAAAGACCCTCCCCCCCCCCCGTCGTTAACTAATTAACTGCTCTTTTGTTGTGTAAAAGTACCCCTCCTCCCCTTGCAGTGAAAAGACCCTTCCCCCAGGGTTGAATTCAATGTAACTGCTCTTTTGCCTTTCTGTAACCGCTTGGCTTTTAGGGCATGACACTTGACTCCTGTTTGAACAAGATACCCTCTCCTAATAGCAGGGGCATGGTCATGTAGGCAAGGGGGCTGCATGGTCACATAGGTCACGTAGACAGGATGCCTTTCTGCTGAGTAATAAGGTTAAACTTCCCCTCTTTGTTTCCCCTTCCCGCCTTTCTCTTCGCGCGAGGGGGTCTTCCAGGGCCAATCCACTAACACCAAGTATGCCTTTTTCAAAAGTTCAAACTGTCCACCAATCAGTTGCGCCCCACCCAAAACTTGTTTGTACCTGTCTATAAAAATCCTGCACCACCCCAGCCAGGTGTGCTCAGCTAGCAGGAGCTGCTGACCACCCGCAGGCGCGCGCTGACCACCCGCAGGCGCCTGTGTAACAATAAAGAACCTCTTGCTGATTGCATCCAGTGGCAGTGTTGGATTCTTGGGTAAGGGGATCCGCGGGTCTTTCACCGGCAAGGCTCCAACATGAAGAGAGAACTGAGAGTCACCTGCAGACAGCTCTCCATGTGGGCTGCCTCCCTGCTCAAGCAATTGGACACGTGCCACGGAATTGGTGACACTGGAAAGGCGCCAGACTCTCGGTTATTGGCAAGCCAGTTCTCCTCCGAAAAGAGCAGGCAGCGGAGACTTCTGGCTACAAACCCTGCTGAGGTCAAGGCCGACAGGACTCTGTGATGGATTCCAGGCTCAAACTCACTCAATGTAAACTTGCAAATAGCTCAAATGAGTGGACAGACCCCATCGCCCTCTGGGGACAGCAGGAGAAAGAAGCAAGAATGGGATTGTTGAGACTGTCTGACATGGAATCCCTCACCAGCATGAGTGACCTTGTGTGGGGGGTGGATTTCGCCTCTCCTGGCCTTAGTCTCCCCATAGGCAAAATAAGATGCTAATAACTCCCTTATAGCTACTCTTCCTGGCAGACCCTGGGTCAGAACTGGGACCAGCTCTGTGGAGGTTGGAATACGCTGTTCTCGCCCCAGTGCTGGGGATAGGAGGACCGGCCAAACTAATATCATCCGGGACTGCACCCGACAGAGGAGAGCAGCTCCAGAAGCCTCAGGGTCATGCCCTGAAATTAGGGGCCATCATCGGTTCACTCCTTTATTATTTGGTGAGTGTTCTGTCTGTGCCAGTGACAATGGTAGGTAGCTCAGGGGATACACCGGTGAGCCAGGCAGGTGCAGCCTCATGGAATTTACAGGCTCAGGCAGTGTTTGAAGAATAAAGAGCTGACTCCTGTTTTTTTTTTTTTTTTTTTTTTAATTTGAGTATAGTTGACACACAATGTTATATTAGTTTCAGGTGTACAACATAGTGATTTAACTTCAATACATTATGCCATGTTCACCATGTGCACCACAAGTGCAAGCGTAGCTCCCATCTGTCACCACACAAGCCTCCTGCGGGTCACCGAGGGCATTCCTGGGGCTGTGCCTTTCATTCCTGCAACTCATTCATTCCGGAACCGGAAGCCTGGACCTCTCACTGCCCTTCCCCCACTCTGCTCAGCCTCCCACCCCTCCCCTCTGGCAACCACCAGTCTGTTCTCTGTATTTATAGGTCCGATTCTGCTTTTCTTTTGTATGTTCATTCCTTTGTTTTTCAGATTCCACATGTGAGTGAAATCCCATGGAATCTGTCTCTCTCAGCCTGACTTAATTCACTTAGCATAATACAAAAGAGCTGATATTTAAAAGAAAGTGTTCATTTAAGTAATTCTTACTCCCCCCCCCCCTTTTTTTTTGAAAGAGAGAGAGAAAGAGTTGGAGGGAGAGGCAGAGGGAGAGAGAGAGAACCTTAAGCAATTAGCCTTAAGTACCTGAAGCCCTCGGGGCTTGATTTCATGACTCTGAGATCATGACCTGAACCAAAATCAATAGTCGGATGGTTAACCAACAGTCAACCAAGTGCCCTAATAATTCTTATGTAATTACCTTGTTCTAATGTTATCAAAATGTATTAAAATATAAAACTACATATTAGTTCTGTAGGTAACTTCTACACAACTAGGGAAATAAAACAGATTAACAACTAAAATAGAAATAAAACTGTAAAACCAATCACCCTAAAATTATCACAGTTTGATGTGACAGATGAGGCTGTTTTCCTGAAACTAAGTGTCCAATTTGGAATTTAAAAGTAAAAAGATGCCACCACGTATCTATATTCAATGAAACTTTAATTTATGGACCCACAGAATGGGAGGAATTATTTTCAGATCATATATCTGATAAGGTACAGTATCCTTGTACAGAAGACATAAGGAACTCTTACAACTCAATAATATAAAGGCAAATAACCAGTTTGAAACACAAGTTAACATTTGAATAGACCTTGCTCCATGGGGCACCTGGTTGGCTCAGTGCGTTGAGCCTCTGCCTTTGGCTCAGGTCATGATCCCAGGGTCCTGGAATCGAGCACCGCATCGGGCTCTCTTCTTGGCAGGGAGTCTGCTTCCCCCTCTCTCTTCCTAGCTCTCTGCCTACTTGTAATCTCTCTCTCTGTGTCAAATAAATAAATAAATCTTAAAAAAAAAAAAAAACAAAAAACCTTTGAATAGACCTTGCTCCAAAGGAGGTATGCAAATGGCCTACAGGTACATGAGAAGATGGTCCACACCTCAGCTGTCAGAGACGTGCACACTGAAACCACAGTGAGAAACCGCTAGGATGACCCTGATCAAGCAGTTGGATATTAGTTGTGCTGACGAAGAGGCGGAGGTGTGGGAGAGCTCACGCACTGCTGGTGGGAATGTTATGTGGCATCACTTCTTTGGAAAACGGTTTGACAGTTCCTAAAAAGGCTAAGCATGGAGTGGCCAGAGAAGCCAGCAGTTCCACTCCTAGTATATAACCAGGAGAACTGGAAGGCATACGTCGACATAAAAATGTACACGTGAGTGCTCATAGCAGCAGTTCATAATGGCCCACAGGTGGAAATTTCCAAATGTTCTTTGAGTGTTCGGTGGATACACAAAACATGCTTACCTATACACTGGGTAGATTGTACGCACACAGTGTCTGTCCGTACAATGGGATATTACTGAGCCATAAAAAGGAAGGTAGTCCCGACACCTGCCGCTACACATGAATGAATGTAAAAACATGTCATGTGAAAGAAGTTAGTCATAGCAGAACCTTTTATCGTCTGATTCTATTTGTATGAAATGTCTGTACAGTTTAGGCAAATCCACAGAAACAGAAAAGAAGTTAGTGATAGTCTAGGCTGGGGTGGGGTGGGGCACGGGTGGGAGTCACCATGCGTGGGTATGGTGAGAGTGGCGTTTTCGTGTAGGGGGGGCATGGACCAAAAGCCTCTAAAACTAGATGTTGAACAGCCCTGGATATACCAAAAAATGCAATCATAGATTCTAAGTGGATGAATTATACAGTGTGTTCATTGTAGCTCAATAAAGCAGTTTAAAAAGGAAAAACAACACATGCCCAGAATGCCTAAGAAACAAAGGTGTGTTATCTAGTGCTGGGGACGGAGCCTCCGCATAAAACTGGAACTTTCCACGAATAATCCATAAATGCCCATTTTAATGAGATGTCCCTTGATAACTCAAAAGCTACATCGTGGCATTGAAGACAGCTAACGTTGGGGAATTATTCAAGTCGGGAAATTAAATGGATGTCTAGTCTGATGACCGCTGGAATGGCGAACCAAACATATTTCCTCTTGTCATTGAAAGTTGGTGCCCGTGGAGCTGAATCATCAGACTGGGCATGGTTTCCTGGCAAGACCCCCTCACACCAGGGCTGGCAAGAGTCCAGTTCTTATCAAACACGGTCACGACCAGGTGCCAGGTGCTGCCCCAACCCCTTTCTGTCCACGAAACCACCCACACAGGGGCTGAGGTCTTCTGGCGCTCACCTGTCCCAGATGGGATTACAAACACATGGGGTGACATTGACATTCTAGGGACGAAATAGGTCTTTCAATGGCCTCCTTAGAAACTGTGTTCACATGCATGTGCATAGTAACTAGGGAAAACTCTGATCTGATTAAAGAAGCACAGATTAGAAGTTTGGGGGGCCGGGAGTTGGAAGGGATGAAAATATGCAAAACTGATGTTAAACCCATGGTCTCGTGGGGATACTAGGTGGGGAGCTTCACTGGACAGGGAAATAGGCGTCTGGGGCATAATGGGTCAGAATGAGGCCCGGCAGGTGGCGCGGGGGTGGGGGGAGGCTTTAAAATCCACAAGGATTTGAAGAGGAGAGTTTGAAATGCTCAAATGTCACTTGTGCCTCCTGCCCCATCAGCTCTCCCTTAACAGACCTGGAAGGCAGCCCCTGGACCTTTTTGCTCTTTCATCCAGAGATTTTCAGTTATGTTCAGGTAAAAAGAAGAAAACCACAGACACAAAGAGCCTTTGGAAGGCGCAGCCCACGACCCAGCAGCAGAATTCTTCCAAAGAGCTGTCAGAGGGGCTGGCCTTCAGCCAAGGCCTCAGGCCTGCTGCTTTTCCACACCTTCTTTGGTTCCTGGTGTGGGAGGGGGAGAGACCAACTCCGTGAACTGAACATCAGGCCATTAATTAACATTCTGGATAAATAGGGACAGAGAAATCACTCCCTCCCCTAAGCTACCTAAATGGTGGCTTGGTGCTGGCATGTTTTCCACTTGGGAACCCAGCGTCCAATCCGTAGATCTCCTGGGCCTGAGGCATTCCAGTGCATTTCCATCTGCTTTGCTCAGTGCCAGTCCCCCCAGATTAGGACCCCAGGGAGCCAGAATGCTCTTCTGTATTTAGCACACAGGACAGCATACATTGTGCTTTTGAAAGGCAGGTGCTGTCCACAGCTGCTGTGTGGTGGGAAGCTCAGGGGTGAGTCTGATTGAGGTTTGGTAAGCGGGGGCAGAGGGCGGTGGGGAGTCTTCTGTGGGACAGTTCTCTATCCTGGGGACTCAGTGTTTTGTTTCCCAGCCCTCAGGTCAGGATCCGGGAAGCCGTGCGAGTGGGCTGGTGTGCCCAAGTGAAAGGAAACCCCTTCTGCTGAGCACACATTTCATAGGCCCCCGGCACGGTGACTCCCCGGGATCCCGGCATCTGGACACTGCCACCCAGCACTCTGCAAACAGGTGTTGGACACTTGCTTTGGAGACAAAGAGAGGAGAGATCCAGCATGCCGACTTAGGTCCCATTCTGCCATTTATTAGCCACATGACTTAGGAAAGTCATGGAACCTTGTTTTCATCCATTAGATGACGATAGCAACGCCTTGCGATGAGATCGTGATGACGAATGCTGACGCCCCCTCCCTTGCCTCACCTCCGCCACCCCCAGATACGCGCGCTCCTCACCTCCCTCTGATCCTGTCGTGGTCATCTTCCTCCCTATTCATGTCTGCTTATGACTTGCATATACATGATCTTGTCTATCATCCCCCAGACTGGGGTTCTGGCTTACTGTTGCTGTGTGCCTGATGAGGGAGCTGAGCGGTGGGAAGGGGAGGTCACCTGGCACGGTCCCATCCTGGAGCTGAGCCCCAGCACCCAAGCTCCCGGAGTGCAACTGTGTGTCCGTGCCCTCTGCTGCCCCCTGGTGGAAGTGGGGACGGAGGGCCCCACTGCTGAGAACCACGGCTCCCCCGAAGTTACGCTTCCCAGTGTCATGGATTTAATGTTTTCACAGAGATAACATTAATGGACCTTCTTACAAGAGAAGCAAAGAATATACGTGTGTGTAGTAACCGGCAAGGAGGGCCTTCCTCAACCCCCAACCTAATGCCTCCCCAGCCCAGACTGCCTCCACAAAGGTTCTGGAGCATCCTAGCAGCACTTTTGCTAATATTTTACATGCATATTCATGGGTATATACATTTTAATAGGGATGGTGTCATACAACATGTATTATTCTGAGACCTGATCTCAACAATATGTCTTGGGGAGCCTTCTCAATCAACGGGTTCATTGTAAAGACTTAGAGTGCTCCCTTGTATGGTCGATCTCTATTTTACCGGTTCTCCAGTGACGGACATGTAGACCGCTTCTATTTTTTTTTTTTATTTTGAATGTTGTTGTGATGACCACTCCTAGACATTGGTCTTCATGCAAGTGTACAAAAATATTTGCTTTACCCCCATTTTACAGGTGAGCCGAGGGGTTTTCGGGGACCAAAACATGGGTCATGGTGATCTTCCAGCAATGCTGGTGTTCTTCAGAACTCTCAGAGTTCTTCAGAATTCCCCTCTCTGGAGGGAGCACCTCCCACTGCCGCATGGAATTCTGCACACAGGTCCTTCCTCCCCTCATCCCACACACGACACAGCTCTGACCACCCATTGCCTGCTCGCACCCCCTCACCACCCCACTGCCTTCAGCACTGCCTTCAGCTACACTTGGGAGCCCATGCGACCCGCTGCCCCTCACCCCTCCAGTGTGTCCCCGATGCCTCATCCCCTTGGGAGTAGCTGTGGGTCCTCTTCCGTGTTCTCTAGCACTCCTCCCACACCCCTTGTGTGGCCCTTGTGTTTGAGCTTCCTTGTCCATGCCCCTGCTCACCGGCTGAACTGCCTTCCACTCTCAGGGGCCCCTGGCCCCAAGACACTCCTGGTGTCCTTCACAGAATTCTACAGCCTTGACTGTGCTCTACCTGCCTGTCTCACATCACACCAGGAGCTGTAGGGGGTAAGGGCGGCTTCTGCTCCTAAGTCCCCAGGCATGGTGTTGGCCTCGCACGGACCAAGGATCTGTGGGACGAGGGAATGTATACCCGAATGCATAGCACAGTCACACTCCACTGCCCCTTGGTGCCCCTGAGAAGCCGGGGACATCGGACACTCTGAAAGCACTGACACTTGGACACGAGGCCACTCCCAGTGTCCCAGGCCCATCACAATGCACAGAACTGGCTGCTTCCCTTGATTCTATTTGTGATGCTGCAGCGGCCCCAGGAGCAGAGTCTCTCTCAGAGGAAAGGAAGAGGGAAGGGGGTGCCCACAGGGCCGCAGCTGAAGATGTCTTCGGACAAGCTGGCGCCTCGTTAGTCACGGCAGGGAGGGAAGAGGCCGCCCAAGAAATGGTGACATCGTCGTGGTCACCAGAGGAGACCGGCCCTGTACTCTGAGTACCGAAAGGCCCAGCCCCATGGAGCGTGCCCCCTGCACAGCCAGGCGGAGTGGGCGGAATGGGCAGGAGTGCATTCCTGAAATGGAGTTCTTATTCTCCCCACGGGGCAAGCGGACATTGGGAACCAGAACTTGGAGGGATGAGCACCGGGTGCCCAGGCTCGGGAGGTCTCAGCCTGGCCTCTGTGTCTCCGGGCATCGCTGCTGGTGCTGCAGGTGCACAGACGAATTAGACAGAGCCGGGCACACCATCTGTATTTCTCTTTCCCTCCCTCTCGCCTGGCTTCCGCTCTCCCTCTCCGCCACCTTCTACGCCAAGCTACTCTGGAACAGACCCCGTGAGTAATTGCTCCCCGGAGCACTCGGTTCCCAGGAAGACCCGCGGCCCTCGTGAAAGGGTCTGTGCAGCTAAAGCAGATTGAAGGCTCGAGGACTGGGATATTTTTGATTTGAGGCAGGTGGCTGAGGCAAGATAATCCCTAAAATTAGAGAAATGTGTAAAATGTATGCTTTCGACTCTCTCTGGAGGAAGACTCCCTGCCCGAGACTGGGGCATCCCAGCATCCCTGAGCCTGCAGCCGGCTTGGCATCCCACCAGGGCATTGTAATGAGTTGCAGGAAGGCTAATGCTCTTCCTTCGTAAGTGGCTCAAATGCCAGGATAATGCAAAGATCCCTCCAGATTCCAGAAGGGGCTGGATGACAGCGTCCGACCTGCCTAGGAAGGGACCAGAAGACACAGAGAAAGGCTGTCACAATCCAGGGGAGAGGGATGAAATCAGAGAAGAAAATGACTGTGTTTTTAAGAAAGACAATCAAAATTAAAGGGGAAAAACTGGTTCCAGGGAAGGTGGGGGAGGGAATAAATTAAGGACACCCTAAGAAAGCAGCTGGTCATTTTGTGGGCAGGGGACCTGACCTGGTGTCCTCCACAAGTCTGTCACTTTATGGGGACTTTGCTGAGGTAGCAGGGGCCTGGGGGAC
The DNA here is from genome assembly GCF_022355385.1 of Mustela nigripes. Lineage (NCBI taxonomy): Eukaryota > Metazoa > Chordata > Mammalia > Carnivora > Mustelidae > Mustela > Mustela nigripes. The sequence goes on from NC_081560.1 coordinate 184,073,043, forward strand.
CCAGCAGTATTCTCTGAGACGTCCCGCGTGGAATACTGCTTTAGAATAGGCAGCTCTAGGGAACGAGGTTGGGTCAGTCAGGGCAATTAGAATATGGTCTGGGGACTAGATGATGTAAAAATGTCCCCAAACCAATGGCAAAGCAGAGATTATTTACTGAAAACAATCGGATTATAAAACATTATGTGCAGAATGATCTCATCTGAGTGAAGTAAAAAAGGAAGGATGCGCCCTGAGGTGTGAGTGGCGGAAAGCTCCAAGTGGTAGGAATGTGAGAGCTTTTCATTTTCACTTTTGCTCAACTACATTTCCCCTGTCCCATAATGCACATGCAGGGGCCGCTGGCCTGGTCTCTTCAGCAAGTCTGACATTTGCCAAGTAGCAGGGACCTACGGACAAAACAATATGCTCTGGGTGTTCCTGTAGAGCTTCTGGAGCAATAACAGATTCATTTAAAAGCCAAACTATTGAGGCAATATCTCCTCCCTTCCTTCCTCCCTTCCTTCCTTCCTTCCTCCCCCCTCTTTCCCTTCTTCTTCTCCCTCTCCCTCCTCCTCCTCCACCTCCTCCTCCTCTTCCTCCTCCTTCTTCTTCCTCTTCTATTTGAGAGAGAGAGAGCTAGCACGTAGGTGCCAGCAGGGGCGGGCAGGAACACAGGGAGAGAGAATCCCCAAGCAGACTCCACACTGAGCCAAGAGCTCGACATGGGCCTCAATCCCATGACCCTGAGATCTCGACCTGAGCCGAAATCAAAAGTCCTAGGCTTATCCGAACTGCACCAGCCAGGTCCATGGGCAATATTTCTAAGTAAGCGTGGCAGGCAAAGGGTTAATAACCCAAGGGAAGCGTTCCTCTGGACTGGTGAGAACACAACAGGGAAGAATGGAGAACTGGGGCCAGGACACAAAGAGAAAAATCCACGACTAGTACATTTGAAAATGCTTCCCTCGTTAGCAATCAAGGAACTGCAAACTGGAACCAGGAACCAACTCTCTCCCCATCAAATAACTAAGCACTGGAAAGAGAAAGGATAGCCCACTGAGTGAGAAGCCGAGCTGGTGGGCACACCCGCTCACTACCTCCATTGTGGGAGTAACCTGACCGTGGACATCAGGATCCTTGAAGATGTCTGCACTCATGAATTCCATTACTGTGAAGCTTTCTTTAAAAAAAGAGTCATCGAACAAAAACCGGGGTGCTTGTTGCAGCACTGTTTCTAATTCTGAAAAATTATAGCTCCTCTGGTGTGTGTAGGATACCCAGGTAGACAGAGGCAATTCAAGTGGTCACCTTTGGAATTTGAGATGTGGGACAGATTTGTTATAACATTAAGTAAAAAGGGCAATTGACAGTATCATCCCCATCAAGGAAAGCAAATGAGCAAAAAGAAGCCTAGAAAAGGATGAGAAAGAAACGCCCAGAAATGTTTCCACCTCTTCCTGGAGGAGGGAGGTGCGGTCAGCTCTTTCCTTATTTCTAAATGTTGACGCACGCCTCTTACTTTCATCATGAGGAGCTAGAAAAAAAATAGCAAAAAGCTGATCCTGAGCTTTTTTTTTTTTTTTTTTTTTGGATTTTGGGCAAGTTGAGAAAGCTGGAGTGTAGGAAAACCAACCCAGCCAGCGGCATGAACGGCCGGCCTCAGTGTGCTGGTCGGTTCTTCCGATGCCTGGGAGCCCCGGGAGCCCCCACGTCCAGGAGGGGCTTCTGCACCACGAAGGGAGAGGAGGAGGGTGGACAGCAGCCCAGGCTGTGTGCGGACGTGCCACCGAGGCGCGGGAACAGCCTCAGGGAAGGGCCGGTTGACTATAGTGAGCCCCATGCCAGAAGGAAAGCCATGGGGCCAGAGTGGGGGCCAAGGAGACTCTGCCACCTGGTGGGCAGGATGCCCTGGCTTCCAGAACAGGGGCTGGGGTGGACCAGAACCCAGGAGGGACTCCCACCGCTGTGTCCCTGGTGGCCAGTTCCGGGCCCCGAGTCCCTGCCTCAGCCTCCTCACACCCTCCTACCTCTGTCACTCTGCAGTGAGGGGCTTTGGACCAGGCTAACGCCTCCATGGCGGGTCTAGTCCTCTGTCCAGTAGGGCACTCCTAACAAAATGCCAGAGGCCAGGTGTCTGCATTCGAGATGCTGACTGAGCGGGCTCCCTCCAGACGCTCTGACCAAGGAGGGCCCCTCCGTGCCCCGTCCAGCTTCCGACTGTCGCCAGACTTTCTCAGTGTCCTTGGCTTGTGTCAGAGTTCCCGAAATCCCTGCTTCAGTTTCCCCATGCCTGTCTTTTCTTCACGTCTGTGTGTCTGTGCCCAAATTTCCCTCTCCTTATGGGGACACCACACGCTGGATTTGGGACTCACTCTAGTCCAGTAGGACCTTCTCTTAACTAGTTAGCTCTGCCAAGGCCTTGTTTCCAGAGAATGTCACATTCTGAGGTTCAGTGTGGACATGACTTTGCAGAGGGGGCGCTAGTCAACCCTGGACACATGGAGACACTAACCACACTTACCCTCGGCAGCTCTTTGAGCTGTAAATGAGTTAGTATAGATAAAGCACCAAGAACAAGCCTGGCATACAGAAAGCTCCATCGAAGCCATGATTTTTCAGCTGAAATCTGAAGCTGCCTTCTGGAACTTTCCCTACTCACAGGTAGACATTCAAAGATGTAGAAAAACCATCCAGCCATACACATGCCCTCCATGTTACTGGCCTCAGATGTTTTCCCAGGGCTGCAGTGGTTTTTAATTCCTTTTTGAATTGCTCTTCATTCTTTGTGATAGCCTGAGACCCCACCAGTGGGAAGCGGAAAATGGGGGACAGGGAGCAGGAAGGGTGCATGGTGGCTACCAGGGAGCCTTCTTGGCCCTCGGGCCTGCATCGGACCCCCATCACCTCTATGGGGGGCGGGTGTGGCCCAGCATCTTGGGCCACCCTTCTTGCTTCTTAAATTGTTGTCCCTTTTTGTTGGCAGCCGCCCCCTGCCAGCACAGGGGTCTTAAGTTCCCAAGGAGCTCAGCTGCACCAAAACCCCCCCAAAACCCCCCAAAAACCAAAAACTAAAAAAAAAAAAACAGAAAAATCGAAAAACCCCAGCATAACCAAGGTCACGCTGTCACACCTCCTTCCCCTCCTTGGAAGCTAAACTTCGTGCCCTCTTCACCCCTGCCATTGCCATGGCCCCAGGGGCCGGGGCTGATCCCGTTATAAAATGACCTTTGATTGATCTGCTTTTAGCTAAAGTGGGGGCAACTGTACTTTACACTCTGGAATTCCCTCTCAGCCCTGGAAGAACCTTCATTTATTATTCTGTCCCCCACACAGGCACAAAGCACAGAGACCACAATGCACTGGCACAGCTTTCCGACTTAAAGTAATTCTTCTTCTCTGAGAGCATTCTTGCCTGAAGGCTGCGGTGCCCACAGCTCAGGTGTGAGCCTGTGACCCAGCTCAGCCACTCAGAGCTCTTCCCTGGGATTTGTTCATGTCCAGCTAACAGAAGGGACGGGGACCCTTTGAAGGTAAACTGATAACATGTGAGCTTTATAAGTCTTCAGTCATCACAATGTCTACCAGACAAATGAAACCAACACAAAGAAGAAAGCGGATATGGAGAGAGGCATGGTGACAAGTGGTGACAGAAGGTGGAGGACAGCAAGCACAGTGTTCCTGGGGCTGTTTGCAGGTGTCTGCGAGGCACAGACAGCCCCCAAGTCAAGGTTAGGGGCACCCCAGTTTCTTTCCAAGAGATGTCTTCTTTTGCTAAACAAGTTCAAGCTGGGTTTCTGTCCCAATTACAAACACAACACTCTTCCTAAAAGAACTGACTATATGCCTGTCCTCTTGGGACAGATTTTTTTTTTTTTTGATAGAAAAGGAGAAAATAGAACAAGTAATTCCGACTGTGACCAGAATTATGAAACAGAGAAACATCAGGGATGGTAAGGTCTGATGCTACCGCCTTGGGTTTTTATGTGTGCTCTCTTGTTGCTACGGGAAAGAAAACAAAGACAGAAGCGTGTGTGTGTGTGTCTGTGTGTGTGTGTGTGTGTGTGTGTGTGTGTGTGATTAAACACAAACAAAGACAGCATCCTGTCGGCCCCAGCTGAATATTCAGAAATAGCCACACGATCTTCAAAAACAACAATGTGCTAAGTTGTCCTGGGTTTCGTTTCTCAGGTGTTGATGGTGACAGGTGTTCTCTAAATCAGTTCCTGTCAGCTCTTCAGGACGTGTGCAACCCCATTCCACAGGAAAGAAGACCAGTACAGTATGAAGAAGGAACGTGGAGCCTCCCCCAGGCCAGCTAGGGCTGGGGGGAGGGGAAGGTGTCACCTTTTGATCTGAGGGAGCTCACCCCTCCAGGACACCGCCTCGTGACACATTGCCAACACCACTGAACCTTGTCCCAACAGGTGGCCTCCATTCTAATGGGATCCAAGTGTCTGCTTGTGCCCTTTGTGGTTCGTGGCACCTGCACCTTAATCTGAGACAAAGGCAAAAGGAAGACTAGTGTGGTCCTTCCACATGAGGTACCAGAGATGCCCCGCAGGTGTCCAGTGTTCTCACAGTTGGTGTGCATAAACTCCGCCTTCTACCAAAGATGCTCTTCCTCCTTGTTCAAGTTCAGGACTTAGCTCAGATGTTACCTGTTCCTCGGTCAGCCAGCACATCCTTAGCAAGCACCTACTACTTGCAGGTACTAGCCTCGAGGACCAGGATTGGAGCACACTTGCCCTGTGTCTTCAGTGAGGTCCAGAGACCCTCTGAACAGGGTTGAAGGGAAGAAGGAGTGAGCTGGTGCCACATGGGAAAGTAAATGTAATTGTTTTATGATGACTTCTTAGAATTAGCTTATGAACACAGAGCTGATGGACTTCTTAGAATTAGCTTATAAACACAGAGCTGATGTCCTAAATAATCAATGAGAACCAACTGTGAACTTCTCAAGGGAAAAACCAGCTCTCATACATGGCAAGCCTTTCACAGATTCTCCTCCATTCTCTAGGGTTCCTCCCAAAGCCCCCATCTTGAGGAACCTCACCCCAGCCTACCCGTATGAGCTCAATCCTCCCCATAAGAGCTTTGTTTCCCCAAAGATTTGTACAGTGAGCCTTACCAAAAAGCACAGCCCATCCCAGGGAACCAAAGCCCTGGGTCTTGGCTCAAGCATTGTGAGATTCAACAATTGGGCTTTGGCCCATTTGGGTTCTTGTAGCTGGAAGCTGTGGGGAAGAGACGGGGGACAACTCAGGGCGGTTTTGCAGGATTTGGGCAACATCACACTGGCCTGCTATTCTCTTGTGGGTACCATACTCACCATGGAGAAGATGGAGTGTCTGAAATCACCTTCAAGTCCACCTGGACACAACTGACCTGAGCCCGGACAGAAGCGGTGGGAAGAAGCGACCAGTGGCAGTGAGCCTGCCCTCCTGAGTTCACACACTGACTGTTCCTGTTCCTTCTTTTAATGGATAAAAGAGGTGGCCCAGCCTAGAGGCCACTTGGCAAATGATGTGGGCTTTGAACATATTTTTTAAAGATTTATTTATTTGTTTGTTTAAAGAATGCAAGTGAGGGGAGAGACAAAGGGAGAGGGACAGAGAACCTCTAACGCACACTTCCCGCTGAACGCAGAGCTGGCAGCGGGGCTCGATCTCCCGATCCTGAGATCATGACCTGAGCCGAAACCAAGAGTCAGACACTCAACCAGCTGAACCCCCAGGTGCCCCAAGAATGTGGGTTTTGGAGTGAAATAGACCATGTTCCTAATGCTGGACCTGCCAGTTCTTACAGGAAAACTTGGACCAGTTCTCCCAAACTCTGTCTGTGAGATGCGGATAAAGGTGCACTATGGAGCGGAAGGACCAAATAACAGAATCACCAATGCAGGCGCTGGGGAGTCTGAGTGCTGGATGCAGAGCAAATAGGAAGGAGAGAGAGTCTGGCAAGGGACACAGGAGGTTGGGTATCCGCAAGAAGACAGTACCTGTCTCAAGGCCAATTTTCCTGGGCTGAAGTGAGGTGAGTTGTTCTCGGGGCCTGGGACCATCTCAGCCAGGACAACATCACTTCCTGGTTACCTCCAGGGTCCCATGGAGGGGACTGGCCCTTCTGGCCTGTGTCTGCAGACACCTTGTCCATTCCTGAAAGAGTCCTTCACTGCTGCTAACGTGGCCTGAGGTGAAGCACCCAGGAGGACAGGGACTCGGAAGGAAGAGAAGGCTCACCCGGACCCAGGCGCTTCCTGGCTAAGGCTCTCCCTCTTCATCCATCACTGTTAGCCTTTGAGGGTCCCTGTTTGTTGGACTTCTGATTGGCAGCCACTCTGATGCACATCGCACCGTCTCAGCACTCCTGAGAGTGTCCTTTGGAGGGCAAGTAAGTTGTACTATCTACATGGGAAATAGGGCTCTTACTCCAAATCTCCTGGGGGTTGTGGGGCTAGGATGGAGTTTGGGGAACGAATTCACCCTGTGTTCTGTCTTTTCTTTTATAAAATGGAAATAAGGAGAGATACATTTTTGTCTGGGGGGCAGGGTTGGGGAGTCTGTGTTCTAGGTGCAAGGGCTATGTAACTTTCTCTAGGTTCTCAATTCCATCTGTAAAATTTGGGGGGTGCCATAGACTATAGACTATTCTCAGGGTCCTGTAAGCACTCAATGACCATGACTCTGATGAACCAGGCTTGCCTCATGAAGGACTTGAATGTGATTAGTGTGAAGGGGATGGGGCTGGAGATGTCTCAGGAGCATCGGGTCATTCAAAATCCAGGCTCATCTCCCCAGCACTTTGGACACAAAACTACAGGACCCTGCACTCAAAGAAAGACAGTGAGTTGCCAACAATAACCAGAAGGTTTTTGGTACATAAAACCCCAACAAAAGTGTTCTGTTAAAAAACAAACAAAAAGAGGTTTTATTGACAAAATAGAAATCGTCAATTGGCGCTCTGTGCTGGCTTGGCCAGAAGACTCAGTGTTGGCAAAGGCTCACAAGTCTTCTCTAAGAGCATGAACAGGCTTTGCCAAGAACCCCGCTCTCTCCTGAGGCCCGTTTCCCAGGCTGGTCTCCACCCCCAAACCTGGCTGATACACCTGCATCCCCCCAGATCAGTTGTTGCTGGAGGCGCTTTAGATCAAACTCTCTCAGGAGGTGATGACAGCAGGGTGGGAAGAGAGATGGATGTTCACATCCCAGGGCATCTACAGAATGGGTATAACAATGCCCAACTCTCTTTAAAACCTTTTGCTAGGCAATTGAGGTGAAAGCCACACTTGGTATGGTCTTAGTAATATTGAATGTTACAGAGAATGCAGTAACTAGGTCCCTATTTGGAAAATCTTCTGAGTGTGACATAGGGGTCAATGCCAGCCTGTGCGGCCCACCTGCCTCCTTATCGAGCAGGACGCCTCAGCCCTGAGCCTTTCTTCTGGGGTCCAGGACTGCTTAGCAATATGAATTCCAAGTTATTTCAGCCTGGCATGAGGAATGCCTGGCCCCACCTGCTGTGTTTGGCCCCCAAGTTCTTCTCTTTCATTCTCAATTTTTGCTATCGTGGTGGTCCTCTCTGGTCAGTGCAGCCCAGCTTCCCCACACTGTAGCCCCTGGAGTGCGGACAGACACTTTCTGCATCTAGTTTTCATAGAGGGTTTAACTTACCAATGTAGTGTATGTGCTGAGCCGCATAAACGCCTCCCATCCACAAGTTCTAGAAACACTAATCCTGCTGCTTTCTTCCCTGTTCCCTCTGCCCTCCCAGGCTGCCTCCCCCACCCCCTCTTTATGGAGCACTGGGAGAGGTTCCTGAGATGACATATTCAAAACACCCGAGTCATCCTCTTTCTATTAAACAAAAACTTTAAAACCTTCCAACAAGGAAAACCACATGCCCAGAGAGTTTCCTTGGTGAATTCTCCCATTTAAGAAGTAAATAGTATTCATTCTATACATGACCTTTCAGAAGTTAAAAGAGAAGGAGCACCTCCCAACTGATATTCTGAAGCTAGTATATCCTGGTACCAAAACTGGACAGACATTACAGAGGAAAAAAATGTAGGCCAGTACCCTTCCCGAATATAGATACAAAAATCCCCAGCAAAGCATGAGCAAAAGGAATTCAACAGTATATAAAAGGGAAAGCATATCAAAACAGAATGTTTTTTTTTTTTTCTAGGAAAGCAAAGCCAGTTCAGCATTTGAAAATAAATATAATTCACTATATTGAGATTAAAGGAAAAAACCCTACATGATAATTTCCATAGATGTAGCCATAAGATTTGACAAAATTCAATGTGCATTCATGATCCACACCACTGGTAAACTAGAAATAAAAAGGAACCCCTTTAGCCTGAGATACGACATCTACACACTACACACAGCTAAACGCAATGGATGGTAAAAGACTAAATAAATATTTCCACCTCAGACTGGGAGTAGGGTGAGAGTACTCACTTCTGCCACTCCTCACCTAGTGTAAGTCCAAACCAATGAGATAAGACAGCCGAAAATAAACAAAAGGCATGGTGCCATGGACGGCATGATTGCTTGCATAGGAAATACCATGGAATCTGCAGAACATCTCCTGGAAACAATAAAGGAATTAAGCAAGTTCTCAAAGTCAAGATACAAAATGAGCTCTCTCTCTCTCAATCTCTCTCTCCATATCTATCTATCTAAAATCAATGAACAATGTGGAATTAAAATAGAAATCTGGCACAATGTACACTGCATCAAAATATGAACTTAGGTATAAATGAATTTAGGAAAAATATAACAAATTTTTTTTTATTTAATTTTATTTTTTCAGTGTTCCAAGATTCATTGTTTATGCACCACACCCAGTGCTCCGTGCAATCCGCAATCCGTGCCTCCTTCATAGCCACCACCAGGCTCACCCCCCGCCCACCCAAAACCGTCAATTTGTTTCTCAGAGGCAAAATATTTTCAGTACCTGTATCTGAAAGCTCAATAGCACTAATGAAGGAAATCAGAGAAGACCTAAATAGAGAGACATACCATGTTTATGGATTAGAAGACTCAGTATTGCCAGGATACCTACTCTCCCTGAATGTTCTGTAGATTCAACACTTTCCCAAACAAAAGCTGAATAGGATTGTTTTGTAGATATCCACAAGCCAATACCCAAATCTGTAGGGGAAGGAAAGTAAAGGGATTAGTTTGAACAATTCGGAGAAGCAAGAACAACAAAGGAGAGTCACCGTGGTTTAGTCCAAGACTCATAATAAAGCGACAGGAATTGACCTGTGGGGGTACTGGTGAAAGGAAGATACAGGGATCGGTGAAAGAGAATAGGGTCCCAAATTGGACCCGCAGATAAATGAAAACACATTGAATTGTAAAGGCAGTTCAATGAAGAGAGGATGGTCTTTCGAACACATGGGTGCTGGAGCAGTAGGGTATCCATACCCGAAAGAATGAATCTTGCCCAATCCCTCACATCTCATAAAAAAATTAGCTAAAATGAATTATGTACCTAACATAAAACATAAACCTTTACAACTTTACAACATATGAGGAAAGGCTCTGACTTCAGGCAAGACAAAGAGTTCTTAGAACAATAAATGCACTATCCATAAGAGAAAAAAAGTGAGAATTTGTACTTTATCAAAGTTAAATATATTTTCTCTACGGAACACATTGACTAAGAGATGAGCCACAGATTGGAAAATACTTGTAAACCACATATTTAACAGAGGACCTGTACCTGAAAATTACAAAACAGTCTCAGAACGCAACAATCAGAAACACTTTGTCAAAGGTAAATAAGGAATGAAAAGATAGTCAGTATGATTACTGAATGTGGACGTGTGATTAAAACCGCAGTGAGATACCTCCACGCACTATTAGAATGGATTCTTTTTGAAACCGGCAATTCCAAGAGCTAGGAGGCATGCAGAGAAACTCAAGCTCTCATGTATTTCAGGTAACAATGTAAAAATTTCATAGCCATTTTGCAAAACAGTGTGACAGCTTTTTATAAAGGGAACATTTCACAGGTCTTTCCATGAGGAAGCATAACCCTGATATCAAAATCAGAAAAAGCCAGCAGAGGAAAATAAAACCATAGGCGGATTATTCCTCAAAACCCCAGATGCAAAAACCCTTGAAATCTTAGGAAAAAGAAGGGTCAACTGGGAATATGGAGTTGGTTTACATTACAGAGTTAAGGCATTTCACTAGATTAACATTATAAAGGAGAAAATACAAAGGATGACATTTCCCCCCAAACTATCTAGGGACTCACTGCCATCCCAGAGAAAAGTCTAGCATTTAAAAAAAATAATAAGTTGGCAAGCCAATTCTAAAATGTATGTGTCATCAAGGACAGTATTAAGAAAAGAGGTAGACAAGTGGCAGATTAGGAGAGTTGCTGCAACAGATAAATCTAATAAATAACTTATATCCAAAATAGATTTTAAAACTCCTACGACTCAATAGGAAAGAGACAAACAACCTATTTTAATGTTGGTTGCGTTGCAAAATTGTACAGACACTTTGGCAAACTGTTTGGCACTTTCTCATAAAAGTTAAATATAAACGTAGGTATTTACTAAAGAGAACTAAAACATATGCATACTAAGAAAAAATGAGTGCAAGAATGTCCATAGTAGTTTTATTCAGAATATCCACCAATCGTATATAAAACAAATGTCCATTAATAGGAGAATAACTAAACAAACTGTTGTACATTCCTACAATCCATTTCTATCCAACAGCACAAAGGAATGAACTACTTAAATACATGCCAGCAGGGATAAACCTAAAAAATATTACACTGAGAGAAATAAGACAAAATATAAGACATAAAAGAGCACATATGTATATTTTCATTCATATGAAGTTCTAGCTCTTTGCAAAATTAACCTAATATGATAGAAAACAGGACACTAGTTAGCGGGGTCAGGCTAAGTTGACTGGAAAGGGGCATGAAGGAACTTTCTAGGGTGGTAAAAATATTCTGAATCATAATGAGTGGGTAAATTTCATGGATGGTGCAGAACTCATCCATGGCATGTCTTGTCTCTTTCACTATGTAGATCAAACCTCAGTAAAGGAAAAAAAAAAATCTGCACAGGAGAAAAGAAGCTTCCAATATCAGAGTTAGAGCACAAAGACCAGAATGACTTCCGCAATCAGATTGGCATCTGAACTGCCTCCCCGGTGGGGGAGTGAAAGAAGGGGTGAAGCCTTCCATTCCCATCTGGTTGAGCCAAGCCAGTATGACACCTTTTGGTAGGATCCCTAAGCACCAAAGCAACAACATCTGGTTGGGACAGTGACTTCTGATGTTAACAAGTCATCAGCCTTGGGTCCAGAGAGGCACACTCCTTTCTGTAACACCCCCTTATCTCTCTGCCTTAAACAAATAGTTTTGTTTTCCAAAATGTGCCCTTTAGTATCCATGCAAAATAAATGACTTTTTTCCTGCTTTCTAAACCTTGCTAAAGACCCCCCCCCAAAGTTGAGTCATTTAGTAGGAGATTTATGTCTGCCTCAGTTTCTTTTGTTCCCAAACTATGAGAAAAGATCATCTTCATGTCACTAATAAGTCTGCCACATTCCCTCTCCAACTTTCTTTCTTCCCCTTCTTTCCCTTATTCTCTCTCTCTCTCTCTCTCTCACACACACACACACACACACACACACCCCTGTGTTCCCAGCAGAGCCAAGGGCAGGTTCTCTTCCTGAATCATATACAGAATAGGGCCTGATATGCACACACAATCCCCTTAGGTGTGATGAGGGCAGAAAGATGAGCCCCATGATTGTTCTGACCAGTGCACAGTGGGAGGGGAATGAATCCTCCCCCACACACATGCCCCCATACAGACCTTTTAAAGCTGAAGTCGTGCGTGGACATTCACTGCCACTGTAGTGGAAAGGGTTGAAATCCAGACAGATGGGGAAGGAAGGCCCCACAATGTCTGTCTCTGCCCCCCTCTTTCTTGCTCCTTCTCCCTGTATCAAATCCCTGCTGTGGCGTCTTTACGCAGCCTAAATTTGCAAGTGAGATTGCCTCATCCACCCACTTCATTTCACAGATGGAGAGTATCTGAGCTACGAGAGTGGAAAAAGCTGTCCAAAGGCATATGGTCAGTTAGGGCGGTGACCAGATTTATCTAGTGTCCAGTGACTAGACACTGGAAGACTAGACCTGTCTTCCAGTGCAGGGTACTATCTACAGCATGACACTGTCAACCCAAGGTCTCTTTCCCATCAGAGAAGTGGGCTTATTCCCACTGGAAACTATTGGAAAGTGGTACTGAGGATATCATGTGACTTTGGCCTCAGTCCTGGAGTGGGGACAAGACTGGGAGAACTTCAGAATCACCAGTAAAGTATACCTCCCTTTCAGACCCCTGGGAATGTAGACCAAAGAGGTATAGATCATGGGACAGTCCTCAGGAAACTTAATGGAGTCAGGTCAAATCAGGCCACCCACAGGACAGGGAGCAGCCTGGCATGTGTTCAGTGTTGTAAATGTTACGGGAGCTGCTGACGGACAAAGAAAGTGGAAGACATTGTTTCCAAACGGTCCACCTACCAAAATGATTGAGCAGTATAGTTCAGTGTTAAAAGCATGAGCTTTGGAATCCAACAGACCTGAATGTTGCCCCTCACTAGATGTGTGGCCGAGCCTAAAACAGTCTAGAATCTGCTCAATAAACGGTAGTTGAGCCTGGCTTGTTTTAAAGACCTGGTTTAGGAACTCAAAAGACACAGTACCAGGAGGTCAGCTCTGGGCTTCCACAGCCAGTGTTTCTTGAAAATGAGCAGAGAGCAGAAGCGACTGGGAGGGGAGGAGCTGTCCACTGTCTCAGTGCTGATCAGTCCAGAACTCAATTCTGGGCAGGAGCCCAGAGCCTTCCCACTGCTTAGGACCCCTGTTAAACCCCAGGCAGCAATTGTGGGGGAGTAGGGACAGAAGTGGGACAAGAAACTGGGAGAAATAACCCTTGCTGAAGATTCTAGTTCTGGGGATATAAGACAAGCTCTGCTGCTCCACTGGAGCTCAGAGAGAGGAAATGAACAGAAGCCAGACATCCTTAGAAGTCAGTCCAAACTCAGAAAAGCCATTGTTCACAGACCGGTTCAGTGCCTCACAGTCTAACACTCAGGAAGATCAATCACACACTTCTGCCCTCCTGGATCCAGTACAGGTTGCAAATAAAGGAGCTGCTGCTTCCGTGAGCAGGTTTAATGGATTTTCAAGACAAAGTGCAAACCTCATTGGCTGGCTGTGTTATGCCCACACAGCAGACGGATGGCTCTATATTTTGGCCAGGCAGACTCTAGCTGGACAGTAGCTCCTTCTGTCTGCCCAGCTGTGGGGAACTCTGGTGTAGGGGCAGAGCTTTGGGCAGGGGCGGGGGGCAGAGAGAAGATCAGTATTGCAATCTCAGACTTACCACGGCTGTCTGTAAGACCTTGGGCAAGTTGCATAGCTGCAAGACCCTATCATCTCACCCACAAGTGGGATGTCAATTCCTATCCTATGAGCTCTAAGTTAGGAAATGAATGTAAAGGACTCAGCAGAAGCCTGACCAACAAGGAGCTTTCAAGCTTACATGTGTCACACACTGACTTGTTACGCTACCCAGCTGATGTTCACCCCAAAGATCCATCTTGGAAAGGAAGGCAGAGGCTGGCAGGATGGGAGTGATGGCTGATGAGCCTCATCAGAAGAGACCAAATCTGGGCAGCATAGCAGAGTCTCAATGATGATATGAACAGGGTCCACATCCCTTTCCTCCTTAACTGACACCTTGGGTACATTGATAAGCTTTTTAAGCCTCAGTTTCCTCATCTGTATAATGGTGGTAACTATAGCTTCTCTCAGATAGGGTTACTGTGAAGATCAAAGGTAGTCAGAATGATCAAAGGTAGGCAGAATGTCTGGATCATCACCAACTTTGATAAATGTTCTTAGCATCATGAGTCCCATCAGACAGAGGTAGCCCATCTCTCCCAGGAGACCACCAGCTAAAACTGCCAGGCAGCAAGCTTCCTCTTCTTGCTGCTGAGCCCACTTCCTTCTATGCCTGGTCTGTGGGGGCCTGGGACAGCCATGCACATCCAGGAGCAGCAAAGACCCTGTCCAAACAGCCAGTACCTCTCCTGCCGGCTAATAGGCAAGTAAGCCAGAGCCCTGATGGTCCTGTTGGAAAACCTGTTCAATTGTTTCTGCTTAACCAGTTTGAAGGCCTGGACCAGAAAGTATGCATAAGCAGCCTGCCTGGAAAGGTATCACCACAGAGGTACCACTCTGGGACTGGGCAGAGGCTGGCAGCTGAGAGGGCTCTCAATAGTCAATCAGGATCTGGGGTTCCAACCCCTGGTCTGCCACTTACCAGCCACATGTTCCTAAGCAAGGAATGTCACCTCTAGGATTTATTTCCTTATCTGTTCCTTATCTCTTAGAATCCCCAAGGTTCTATAGGGTCACGTGAATTAGCAGGTATGGAACTGGTTTGAAGATGGAGATCTGCTGGCGGGCGCAGGTGGAAAGCTGGCAGGGAAGTATCCCCAGGATGGCTGGATGCTCCAGGTCCTGGAAGTCATTATCTGAAAGGGACTGACCTTTCTGTCCTCAGCCTGGCATTGGGCTCACATCCAGGGTTTGCCACCACCTTTCTTTCCATCCATTCTATAGGCCCATCTTCTCTTCAGAACCACAAATATGCACCAGACTTGGCCTCTAGGCGCTTGCTCAGGTAGCATCCTCCTCTCAGCTGCTGGGCCCTCCTCTACTTGCAAAAATCCAGAATCTTCTGATTCCCTAAAGTGAAGGGTTCTCTGTGGCCATGGCCTTCAATGAGGCCTCTCTCCGAGCACTTGGTGACATCGCAGTTTCTGTTCAGCTTATATAAATCTTTCACCTCTTTTTAAAGATAACCATGGAAAGGACCACCTCTGATTATGAGTATATATGGTGTGTGTGTGTGTGTGTGTGTGTACACACGTGTGTGTGTGCATGTGCACATGTGTGCACGTTCATTGGCTTTTTGCTTTTAGACCTGGTCACATGGTCACTGACATCATTTTAATGTTGCTAAGTTGAGATACTTTCAAGTTCCCGACCAAGGACTCCTGCTTGAGAAGGTGACGGAAGCCTTTTGGAGTGTACAGAAAGGGCCAATCTAGGGAGCTACTGACACCTGCTTCCTCCCTTACCAACTCGCCCATGCATGCTCTTTGAACTTCAGTGTCCTTTTCTTGTCATTGTTGCAGGGATTAAATACAGTGTGATAATGTGTGGCTGTGTTTTGTAAATGCCGAAGTGCTATGAGGGTTTAGTTAGCCCTTGACCTTGTGCTCCCTACCCCCACTGGTGATCCTTCAGCGTGTGCCTCCAGGCCAGAACGTCAAGCCGTTGTTGGAGGCTGTGTCCAGGGTGCTGAGCAGAGCTCCACACGAACCTCCAGCCGGCCTCGCGCCCACTTCTCATTGAGCGTGTTCCTCGGGCGTCCTCTCAGTTCACCCTCCTTGGAGTTACCGAAGGAGCCCGCAGACCATGCAGGGCCCAGACCTGCTGATTTGGAAACCTCAAGTATAACCCAGGAATCTCAATTTTTAACCAGTACCCCAAGTTTATCAGGTGAGTCTGAGAATCATCAACATGTGAGAATCAGGGACCCAATTGTGCCCCCCAGAAATGTATTCCATGACACATTTACTCTCCAGCACTGTGCACACACCCATCTCATGCCAGAGGCTGTGGGTGGGGACAGTCTTTGGGAGCAGGGGAGACGCACAGGTAAACATCTCACTCTGATGTCCCACACCAAGAATCTAATGAAGTCATGTATCCAACCCTGAATTCTGTTGGCCCCGCGAGGGGGCCAAGCAATGTGGAGACTGCTGCCACTAGGTGGGTTTCTTCCCCGGGGAGGCAAGGCTCTGCACACGCACCACGGTAGTTAATGTTCACCAGAGCTCCAAAAGGTAAAGAAGGAAACCGAGGCTTGACAAAGTTCAGTGTCTTGCACAGGGTCCTGGGATGGCAGTGGTGCGCTGGTCAGTGTTCAGTTAGCCTCTCAGGGTGGGGGCGGGGAGCTCGGATCCACACACCTTCCCAGCAGGGCCTTGGTAAAAGGACAGAAAGGCCACCATCCTGAGGGTAGGCTTATACCTTGCATGCCCAGAGTCCCTGAGGCTGCCACCAAGGCAGGCCACCCACCGCCCTCCCCCTTCTCTGAAGAGCTTCGGCACATTATGCCATCCAGGTCCTTCACGAACTGGAACTTGCTGTCTCACCAGACCCAGGGCAGATGGTGTGTGTGGCTGACAGATGGCGGCAGCTGGATCTCAGGCTGGAGATGCTGAGCCACACCACGGCTCTACTGGGGCTGCCTGTGGACAGACAAGCTGGCCCACTGTGAGGGCTCAGGGTCAAATGAAGGCCTCTCCTGGCTGAGGGCTATGCCCAGAGGTTGTCACAGTGAGTTGCAGCATCCCCTCAGCAGACTTGAGAAGCTCTGGCTGAAAGGCGATGGGGAGGGGACCTGGCAAACTGAGCACCCCCAGGAGCACAGCAGGTGCACTGGTCACGCAGGACGGAGAAATGTGGGTTGCTTCGGCTCTCAGCCAAAGGAGCCTCCCTGAGTTCCCCCAGCTCAGCCTGCAGAGGGAGGAGCACACAGGCCCGGGGAAGCATCTCGGGCACTGGTGGGCAGGACCTCCGTGTGGAGGTCTGACGGGGCTGGTGCTCAGGCTGGGGCAGGTGGCACTGAGGCGTGGAGGTGCCCAGGCATCGGTCCCTTCTCTCGGACAGACTTCCTGGACTCGGCCTGTCTGGGGCGCACACAGGGGAGGGCTGGAGGGGCGGGGGAGCTGCAAGGAGCCAATCACCCCGCACCGGAGCCGTCAGGCCGGTTCTCTCGGCGTGTGAGAGAGAGTGCGCGCCCCAGGCGGGGATTTCTGCGATAGAAGCAGCCGGATTCCGGAGAGGGAGAGAAGAGGAGGGGGAAGAAGCGGAGGGGAGGAGAGAATTGGGGGTGGGAGAGACAGACGGAGAGAACAGCAGTGGGAGAGAGGGAAGAGAAGCGCAGCCAGGAGAGAGCGGGAGGGAGCGGGAGCGGCCGCGGGCGGGAGCGAGCGAGAAAGTGGAGGGGAGAGCGGAAAGGGAGAGCGCGCGGGGAGCGGGCAGGACGACCGAGAGCGAGAGCGAGCCGGGGAGCCGGCGGGCGCGGCGGCGGCGGAGGCAGAGCGCGGCTGGAGGGATGGG
>NC_081560.1:184090683-184108670 GCF_022355385.1 Mustela nigripes
GGGGGCGGCCCATGGCGGCGGGGGCCGGGGGGGCGCGGGGCGGCGGCGGCGGCGGCGGGGGCGCCATGGCGGCGCCGGGTGGCGGGCCCTGAGCGCCGCGGCGGGCGCGCACCATGAACTCGTGGGACGCGGGCCTGGCGGGGCTGCTGGTGGGCACGATGGGCGTCTCGCTGCTGTCCAACGCGCTGGTGCTGCTGTGCCTGCTGCACAGCGCCGACATCCGCCGCCAGGCGCCGGCGCTCTTCACCCTCAACCTCACGTGCGGCAACCTGCTGTGCACTGTGCTCAACATGCCGCTCACGCTGGCCGGCGTCGTGGCGCAGCGGCAGCCCGCCGGGGACCGCCTGTGCCGCCTGGCCGCCTTCCTCGACACCTTCCTGGCCACCAACTCCATGCTCAGCATGGCGGCGCTCAGCATCGACCGCTGGGTGGCCGTGGTCTTCCCGCTGAGCTACCGCGCCAAGATGCGCCTCCGCGACGCCGCGCTCATGGTGGCCTACACGTGGCTGCACGCGCTCGCCTTCCCCGCCGCCGCGCTCGCCCTGTCCTGGCTCGGCTTCCACCAGCTGTACGCGTCGTGCACGCTGTGCAGCCGGCGGCCGGACGAGCGCCTGCGCTTCGCCGTCTTCACGGGCGCCTTCCACGCGCTCAGCTTCCTGCTGTCCTTCGTCGTGCTCTGCTGCACGTACCTCAAGGTGCTCAAGGTGGCTCGCTTCCACTGCAAGCGCATCGACGTGATCACCATGCAGACGCTCGTGCTGCTCGTGGACATCCACCCCAGGTGAGGGGGCGCAGGGGCAGGGGCGCAGGGGGAGGGCTGCGGCTGGGAGGGCTCTTGGTGGGGGGGAGGGCTCTTGGTGGGGGGGTGGGCTCTTGGTGGGAGGGAGGGGGTCCTTGTGTCCTCCCCCCACCCCATGACTCCCAGCGTGCGGCCTCAGGCAGGCCCCTTTGCCCCGGAGCCTCCCTTCTTTTCTTTGGAAAACTCAGGTTGTGGGGAGGGACCAGGGCAGCCTGTCTCAGTCTCGAGGCAGGTGCTTAGAAAACCACAAAGCAGGGCCACCAAAAACGTGGGTGACACAGTATGTACGTGTTTTGAAGTCTCCGGGTACAAAGAGTCAGAACTTTGTTGGATGGATGTTTCTTTGAGATGTTTGTGGATTTCACTGTTAACAGCCTGGCGGGAAGGCAGGGATCTGTGTTCACTGTTTGAGCTCATTAAGAGGTTCTAATCAGGCCCTGAGACTGTGGCTTAGATGCTGGGGGAGCCCCTCAAAAGCTCTCCAGATAGGAGCGTGCTGCTCTTCTGGGTCTTCCCTTCCTCTGG
The DNA here is from genome assembly GCF_022355385.1 of Mustela nigripes. Classification (NCBI taxonomy): domain Eukaryota; kingdom Metazoa; phylum Chordata; class Mammalia; order Carnivora; family Mustelidae; genus Mustela; species Mustela nigripes. The sequence goes on from NC_081560.1 coordinate 184,092,008, forward strand.
TGTCTGGTGCTGCCTCTGTCTCCAGATTCTCTGTGTGTGTGCGCGCGTGTGAGTCCTCGGGCTGTACCTTCCTGTGTGGATCCTTAAAGGAGCATCTGAAGGGCTCTGAGGGAACTGGAGCACTGCTCTTGCAAACAGCACTGTCCCGTGTCTCCCAGACTTGGAGACCAGAGACCCCTGCAGAGGGAGAGTGTCACCCACAAGGCTCCTGGGAAAAACCTGTCCACACCGCCTTCCCCCTCAACTGGCCACTGTCTCAGAAAGTCAGGTCGGGCGACGGGGGCACTTCAGGGGCAGCTACCCATTAGGAAGTCCTGCCATCCCTTGGAGCATCTCAGGGAAGGAAGGAGGAAACTCTTAGCTGAGGTGTCCTGAGCTCACTTGGCTTCCCTAATGAGAATAGAACCCCAAGGAAGGGAACAGCCGGTGGTGTTTCTGAGGACTTTGCTGTTTTATATCTCTTCATCCCCCGGGAAGGGCAGGCTTCCCTTCTGTCACCCAGGACCCTAAATCAGGGGGCTTTGGCTTCCAGATGGCGCAGAAAGTGAGGTAGATAGAGCGCTCCTAAGGGGGGCAGCTGGGGGCAGTGAGGGAGCTGGGTCTTTGGGGTATGAATGCCCCCCCCAAAGGAGATGCAAGCTCGTGGCTGAGGGGTGCAGACCGCAGGCGTCTGTTGGAGCAAGGGCTCCTTCAATGTGAGCTGTTTCTGCCCACGAGCAATAGAAAGGAGAACCTTAAACTCCACTGCGTCTGCACAGGCAAGGGCGTGCATGTGCGTGGGCGTTGTTTCGCCTCAGGATGGCCCTTCCTCCTTCCGGGCTGGGCCAAAGCTTCCAGCCACAGAGTCTTCCCAATGGAATCACGTGCAGTATTCACACCAGAATGACCGAGAGCACAAAGACCCCAGGGCCTGTGAATCCGTGCCTGTGAATGTATGAGCCACAAGCACACAGTTGCACATGCTCGTGTGTAAACTGCATATCTAACAGACCGGTGGCCACACGTGCGCCTGTCACCGGTGACACGCGTGCACACTGACCACAGTGGCCTGGGCTGACTCACGGCACGTGTCGTGGTTCAGTGTCTCTCCAGGAAATCTCCCCCAGCCACAGTTGCTGAGCTCGTCCCCTTGCCCTCTCCCGGGGCGGGAGGACCTCACTCCGGAAGGTCCATCCCTAGGACATGACTGGGGCTGTTTCAGAAGCTGAGGGAGTGCTGTTGAACAACTGACACTGGAACGACTCCTATCCCGGGCCCTCCCACCGTGAGTCTAAGCAGAGAAGGCATTGAGCCAGGATAGGAATCCCTTCTTACTCAAACCAGTACAAATCCCATTCCTGCTGCCCTTCCAAGTTCCAGAACAGGAGGAGCCATGGCTCCTTTTTAGCCCCTTTGGGATATGGGCCCATCTCCACTCTTGCGAATCTGTCACTGACTCCAGGTCGGCATGCTCCTTCTATTCCCCTCTGGGCAAGCCTTGACCTCTTCGAAGGCCTGGGATCCTTTCTGGAGCCCCGACACCCAGTGCCATGGGGTCCTGCCAGGCCAAGGGATAGCACTAGTCTGCGCTGGGAAGAGGAAGGGCTTCTGGGGAAGAATGGCCCTCAGCCAGTTCAGACAGGCCCCACTGGCCAAGGGCCAGCCTGAGGTTATGGAATAGCAGGCAGATGGGAGAGGACTGTCCCTTCAGTGACGCCCACATGCCGTCAGTGTGGAGACGGGTCCCCAGAGTGAGAGTGTGGGAGACGGGCCACACAGGAGGGCTCCAGCTTCCTTGCAGCTGATCTGCAGCTTCTTTCCTGGCTTCTCCGAACTCTTTCTCTGCACAGAGAAACCACAGAGCCAGCTCTGTCTGACAGAGAAGGGCTGCCCCTCGAACACTCAAGCTCTAGGCATGAAGGTTCCGGAAAGATCAAACAAGCCTCCTGGGCGGGTTTGGTGCTGACAGCCAGGGGCCTCTGGGGATGAGCAGAAGCCAGGCTTCCTTATGTGGACAGCTGGGACAGCGGGGGGAGTCTTGGCTCCCTGGAAGTTTTCGTTGACAGCCACCACACTATGGCCTCCTGGGACTTAATTAGGAGGGACCTGTTTTGAGTTCCCTGAGGCCCAGGGTGACGTTTGTCAGAAAGCTCCCTGATGGGGCCTGCTCTTCCCACAGAGTGTTTAACGCTGTGAGTGGCAGCCTGGACTGCTTTGTTGCGACGCTGCCAAAAGACCCTGTGTTTTCAGTTTAGTCTGTCCTGAGAGACGTTCCCCGCTCCTGTCTTCCTGTGGTGGTTTTTCAAGTTGTGACATTCATAAAGCAATTAGGAATTCCTGATATTTATTACCCAGCTGGCCCTCCGACCGCTCAGCTTGCTCGGTTCTATTTTCCCAAACCACAGCTCCGGACGAGTGATGGCAGGTCCTCTCCCCACCGTTGCCAGAGACGTGGGCTTTCACCCGAAGTGGGACCTAAGGCGGGTGCTGGGGCTCCGACGTGGCATCCCTGCTCCCCCAGTCCAGCTGAGGGTCACTGCTCGCCTGGATTGGGTCAGGGGCTTCCCCACGGGACGGTGAAGTACACTCATCCCTGTGATGGCCGTCTGCAGAGTGCTGGCTAAAGGGCCAACCCTGGAGGGCGTCCAAGCTTTGGTGTAGGAGTTGGAAGGACCCAGGAGATACACTCACTGTGCCCTTGGTTCTACAGGTGAGGAAATTGGGAGACCCAGGGAAGGAGGCCAAGGTCATTTGCCTAATTTAAGAGATCCAGGATGTGGCTTGAGCCAAAACTTGTGCCCAGTTCTGCCCCTGAGATTTCTAGACGGGACAAAAGTGCAAATAGAGGCTCACAAACCATTTATATAAATATTTAGAAGTTCTAAATTAAGCTTACAAACTGTTAAATGAAATATGTTCTATCCTCCTACCTTGACAAGCATACATTTATAACACTCTGCAAGGCTGGGTTCAAATTTAGAATTCTCGGGCTCCTTGGAGTTCAGCCTCGTCCGTGGTGGGGAGAGCTGAGCCAGCTCCAAGCACACAGCCCCTGCCTCTGCTCTCCACCCCGGCTCTCCCCAGCACCCCGAGGAGCCTCCACCCCTCAGGTTCCAAGCCAAGTACACCTGTGGCATTGTCACCCCCAGGAGGATGGGCCTGGGGAGGATGCCTGCTCACGTCCTGGAAGCAGGATCACGGCATCTGGGCAGGGAATTCAGTGTTCCGGATACTTGGAGCTTGATCTGGAATGGATGGTATGGGCTCTGGGTGGGCACATGAAGTCTTCATTTCATGGAGAGGGACGTAGTCCCCTCACTGTTCAGGACCCAGGACAGGGCCCCCTCTTGTGAGATCTGAGGACACGACTTTTCACACTAACATCCTGACCCCAGACTCAAGGTCTGCTTTACCATCCATCAGCCTGTTCCCTTGCCTTTTGTTTTGTTATTTTAAAAGACAGAAAACAATCTGGATTACCCTGGGAGTACTTGGAGCATGCGCTCAAGACCGATTGCGGTCATCTGGGGACCATTCAGGGCCCAGACCATTGTGCTGGGCACGGCAGTGTCTGGGACTAGATGGTTTTGGCTGTGATTGCCTCATTTACTCACTTCAGATATTTCTGGCCTTCTCTGTTCATTCTGCCATTTATTGGTGTCCACTGGGGAACATCTCTTTGGCCCCACATGTCATGGTGCTGGAAAGCGCATCTCTTTATCACAAGGAAGCTGTGTCCTGTGGCAGTTCTCGGGAAGCCCCAGGCTGATGCATCAGCTTATACTTTGGGAGGACGTTTCTGGCCAGTAAATTGGGAGACCCTCACCCCTGCATTCCAGAGTCAGCCTATAAGCCTGAGGACTCCAGCGGCTACCCCTGTGCAATATCTGGAGAATGCATCTGTGCAGTTGGATGCAGCTTGCTTTTCTCTGTGGTCCTAGAGAGGGCAGTGGGATTTGGGGGAAAACCAGGAGCCAGGAGTCCTGGTTCTGTCCTAAGCTCACTGTGGGACCCTGGGGGCAGCACAAACGTGGCTGTCCCCCTGTGTCCTCATCTGCAAATAAATAAAACAGCAACTCCCAGGGCTATAAGACTTCAAGGAGCTCCGTTTTGCAAAGCTATGGTGGGGAAAAAATGAGAGCAAGTAGAGGGTGGTTTTATTCTGTTGTTCTGGGTACAGGCAAGCTGCTCTCATACCGTGCTTCACAATAATGATAAGCAAGAAGGTTGCACGGCTGCGTTGGCCTCCTCCTGCCATCTGCCCTGGCCTTACCTGGAAATCCAGGGAGCTCTGGGCGGGGAAGACGCCCTCCTCTTGCAGGAGTTCAGGGAAGCATCCATGTGCTTCCTGACCAGGAGCGCCAGACCGGCACTCAGTAACTGGGGGCTAGCTCGGCCAGCATCTCACTCTCGGAAGAGCGGTGAGTTCTCTCTTCTCAGAGCCTCATTTTCTCCATCTGTGAGCTGGGCTAGGTGGATGAGGGGTTTCCCGTACTGTGCATGACTATGTGAGGTCTAGGCAGTGGCGTCTAGGCAGTGTGTCTCAGAAAAGAGGAATGACTAGACCCATGTGGATGTGACCCAGACATGGCGTCCACCTTGGACACCTGTGGTAGGCCAGGGGCCATTGAGACAGTTTCCACTGGGTTGCTGGAGGCCAGAGAGTGTCACGGGGTTAGCACTGGAATCAGAAGTCAGCTCAGACCTCCTCTGGCACGGTCTCTGGTTGCAGCTCTTTCTGTCTTTCTGTCTTTCTGTCTGTCTCTCCTACATGTACAGGGCAGAAAGAAAACTTTTGTGGTGGGTGGGAATCCTGTGGTTTTGGAGTTCCAGAGGATGCTGGAACAGCCGAATAGATAATAATTATGGTTACTGAAGGTTTACTGAGTCACACACTGTCCTAAGTACTTTTTGGATGTTAATCTCAGTAAGACCCTAGGAGGTAGGTACTCTGAGATGAGGAGGCGGATGAACAGAGAGGTTGGGTAACTTGCCTAAGACCACACAGCAATTAAGTGGTGAAGCCTGGATTGGAACCCAGACACCAGGCTCTGGGGCCACATGCTTTCTACCACACTATTCACAAGAAAGGACTCCAGGGGTTAGTGGAAGCTTTCACAGCCTTTCATTGTCCGGTCGCTCAAGAACTCTAAGGCTCACTCAAAAAAAAAAAAAAAAAAAAATCTGTTTCAGAACAGGTTTCTCCCATCATCTCTTTTTGAGGGGGTCACTTTAAAAAAATGATTGAGACTTAATTTTCTGAGACTTTTTTTAAGGGTTCATCACTTCACACCACATAGAGTGATCAGGTGTTTTCTGGATGTCAGATGCTGAGGTCTGAACCACAGGCACCCACAGAAATAACGTATCTGCGGAGTGCTAGTGATGTGATGTTTTCTGCTGGACAAAGCTTTGCAAGAACAGAGAGAATTATTTCCCATAGGTTTTGACAGTGTCCAGTGGTGACGTTGGTCCTTCTAGCCTGGACAGTGTCCAATTTTCTTCCTTTGAGGTCACTGCAATATGTTTACCTTTCCAAAGACCTCTAAAGCTTTTACCAATATCTGTTTTTAAGTGTTCCTCATGTCATTAAGGAAGGACTATTGGGTGCTCCAGGTATAGGGGAGACAACTGGGTCCTCAGCCCCTCAGCAGTGAGTATAGTCCCTCTTGGGGGTGCCGGAGGGAGCTTCTCACTCCTCAAGACCTTGCTAGCTGTTGAGTCATTTCTGTGCCTGCTAAATGGTAGCTCTAATTACAGCTATCATGAAATTCCCCTTGGATAAATGAGGAACCAGATTCAGAGAGGTTTAGTGACTTCCCCGGGGCCACACAGCAATGAGGGCAGAGCTGGGACTAGGACATCTCTCTCAGAGCTCTTTCATTCACTGGGGTTATTCTGAAGCATCTGAGAAAGGGACAATATCGTCAAGGTCACAGATGGGAGGAAGGCCTGCCCCAGTGCCGACATCAGTGGTGGTGCTCATGGTTTAGGGGATGCCTAGAATTTTTTTTTTTTAGAATTTTTAGGGGAAGCCTAGAATGCTGTACGCCTTCATGGGTGAGTGCACATGATGACCCAGCTCGTGTCCCAAATCTCCAGCAATTCTCAAGTCAATTGCATGAATGTTTGGGGGAAATAGTTCAATATTAAGACAAAAGTGCCGGTGTTATGGGGAAGATACCAAACCCACTGCACGCTCGGGTGACCATTGTCCTGGTTTGCCGAGTACCGACGGTGCTCTCCGAGGACGCAGGACTTCGGGTTTTAAAACCAGGACAGTCTCAGGCAGACTAAGATGAATCAGTCTCCTCAAGGCACCCAGACCCTCTGGGTGGGGCCCTGTGCCTTCTCTCCACACCCACCCATATTGTGCACATGTTAGAAGAGCCAGAGGACGTTGGTAGAAGACTCTGCAGAGACCCAAGTATAATGGGGAGCCACAAGATTAAGACTGAGTCTTGCTGGATGACCTCAGCTGAAGTCCCCCAGTCCTCCTGCCCCAGCGGCTGTATTCTTCAGGTTTTCTGGATAAAATGATGCCCTGCTGCCTCCCACGGGGTTGGTGTAGACGTCCACCAGTTGGAAGACGAGCTCAAGCCTCCAGAGTCAGATGGCCTGGGTTCATATCCTGCCATCACATGGCCTGGGTTCATATCCTGCCATCACCTGGGGAGACCCAGTGTCCTCGTTTGCTCTGGGTGGAGGGGGTTCCATGCAAAGCATCCAGGATGCAAGACTTTCCATGCTAAAATCAGGACAGTCCTGGCTCCCCAGGGCAAGTTGGTCATCCTATCACCACTACTCACCAGCTGTGTGATCTTGAGCAAGTTACTTAACCCCTCTATGCCTCATCTGCTTATCTGAAAAAAAAGAAAAGATAATAGTTGTATCAGTCCTCAGTGTATGGAGACGTTGTGAGCATCAGATAACCAATGCACATGAACCTCCATCAAGGCATTTAAAATGGGATGTGGACTGTTATTATGATTAGTTATTAGAAATTAATTAGTAACGTGATTTAATAGTAATACTTCTTCAGCCACTGTGAAGCCTATTTGTACCAAACCAAACTCCAGTTCCCAACTCTACATTCCAAGGCAGGTGCTAAAGTCCTACAAGAATTTCAGGGGCCTTCTGTCCAGGCTAACGTGGAATTGTCCTTCTGAGATTGGAAATACGGTGATGGAGAGTTTCAATCCAGTGTTAAAACGATGGTCCTTGTGGAAGGAAGGGGGAGGTCGCACTGGCATTCAGGCTGCTTGTGGTCCTGCCTTAAGTACTTCCCTCTGCTCCTTGCTTTCCCTGTACAAACTGGCTTAATGCTGGAGCAGGGGCTCTACAGCCAGGGCCTAATTCAGCCAGATTATCTCCACTTCCTGGGCAGCTCTGTCTGCGGTCTTCCTCCTTGTTCATTTGTGGAGTGATGTGATTTATTTAAAAAATCAACAGTAGTCTTTGGACTCCGGGAAACAAACTGAGGGTTTCAGAGGGGAGGGGTGGGGGGAGGGGTCGGCCCGGTGACATGTGTTGAGGAGGGCACGGGTTGCGTGGAGCTCTGGGTGTTATACGCAGACAATGAATCATGGAACATGGCATCAAAGACGAATGACGTGCTGTGGGATGACTAACAAAACATAATAAAAAAAAAATTTTTTTCCGAGGGGGGACATTTAAAAAATTAAATTATATTAAATAAATACAAACAAATACAAATGCAAATAAACAGTAGATAAGGTGTCTGGGTGGCCTTGTGCGTTAAGCGTCCGCCTTCAGACTTCTCCCTGTGACCCCCTAAGGCAGCGTCCCTAGCTCCAGGCAGGTCATATCTCAGAGTCCTGGGATTGAGTCCCGTATCAGGCTCCCGGCTCAGGGGGAGCCTGCTTCTCCTTCTCCCTCTGCTGTTCCCCTTGCTTATGCTCTCTCACTCTCTCTGTCAAATAAATAAATAAAATCTTTAAAAAAATAAAAATTAAATAGTAGAAACGCCTGCTCACATGGAATCTCATGGAATAGAACCGGACTGGCCCTTGGGCTCTCTGATGGCAATAACGGACAGCTCGCTGGTGCTCAAGAACTACTCTGTGGCTACAGGAAACGGGTTGCACAGACCACTTCTCTCAGTTGACATGAGATGTCTGTTCTCGGACATCCCTGGGGCCGGTGGAGTCAGGACCAGGGTGTGGTTAGAAGCTTAGGCAGCAAGCTCCTGATTCCATCCTCAGAGCTGTGTCCCCAACTTCCCAGAGTCTTAGTATCTTAGCTTCACTGAGCTTGGTCCCTGAAGGAAATAAGTGACTTCTCCCTGTGACCCCCTAAGGTAGTGTCTATAACTCCAGGCAGGGCTGAGGCTTTGGGACGGAAGACCCAGGACCGAAAGCATAGAGGAAAGGAAAGGTCCAGGTCAGCCCGGATATAAAGGACCAGTTTTGAGAAACCCAGACAAGGGTTCCAGTCCTGTCTCCATTTATCAGCTGAGCAAACCTGAACTCTTAATCTTCACTGTAAAACCAGGGCCAGTAAAACCCACGAGGCAGGTCAAACACACCTGAATATCAGTAAATATCAGTAAAGACAAGAATGAGAGAAACTACTCAGAGAACGTAGACTGGCGCTGGCTTAGGGCAGGTGATCAGTGAATTTCACAAGTAGTCATAATGAGAATTGATATTTTTTTGCACTTGGGCATCATGTTAATTGCTTTATGTGTTTTATGCATTGAAGGCATTTCATATGTCTCTGTGCTTTTTGCATTTAATTCTCCAAAGAGCCCTTGACGGCATTTTATTACAATGCACATTTCACAGATGATGACCTTGAGGCTTAGAGATGTCATGCATGTGTCCAAGGTCATGACATGTCCGAGGTCACACACCTATGGCCGGGACTTGACCTCAGGTCTCTCTGGCCCCTTCCTGAGCCCCTGCACTCAAGGCCCTGCCGGTGTCCATTAATAACAAGTGCTCTTCCCCTCTCTCCTGTGCAGTGTGCGGGAGCGCTGTCTGGAGGAGCAGAAAAGGAGGCGTCAGCGTGCCACCAAGAAGATCAGCACCTTCATAGGGACCTTCCTCGTATGCTTCGCACCCTACGTGATCACCAGGTAAGCCTGACCGGCGGGACTGGGGCTTTGGGGAACAAAGCAGGGCCCCTGTGACCTGGAGCAGTCACCGGCCTCTCTGTCGGACACATGTTTCCAGAGGGTGGTGCATCGGAGGTGACAGTGAGCGTGACAGGTTTGGTGAGAAGGAGGGCACAGGCTTTTTCGTTTCAGCCTTCAGAACCAGAAGGGATGGAAAAGAATCTCCCCTTGATTCCCAGACCACGCCACCTAACCCTGTAGCCCCAAGAGCCCCGAAAGGAAAGGAAAGGAAAGGGGAGAATGGACAGAGGAAGACATCTTGGCTTCGTTGGATTCCTACCTTCCCCTGAACACAGTGTGGCCCCGACCCCCAGGCATCCTCCACCTGGACACCCCGGTCAACAGCAGGCAGCACATGTCGTCAGCACAGGGGGTGGGGAGCACGGTCCCAGCGCATCTGGAGGGACCTGCTTATCCAGGCACTCTGGGGACCTCCCACGGTGCAGGCGCTGTGAGCTGGCCCCCTGCGCTCCCGCCCACCAGCCCCGTGCTCCGAGACGCAGCTTGCTGGCCACAGGGCCCTGCATTCCAAAAGCCAGGCTGCTCTAGGTGCCGGATTTCTCTCTTATGCTTTAACCAGACAGAAAAGTATCATCCCATCAGTCTTACACACTGGAGGGGAAGAAAAACCACAACCCTGTTTCCAGAATAGCTTCACTATTTGGGAAGTTGATAATAAAAAGGGACTTTGATGTTTTATTAGGAAGGGGATGTTGAGCCTGGGATGTAGATATGCATAGGGTGTGCAAGTGTGCGGTGCGTGTGTGTGTGTGTGTGTGTGTGTGTGAGAGAGAGAGAGAGAATGAAAGCAGACACAGCCCAGCATCCCAGCATCCCAGCATCCCACAGCATCTGCAGCTGGCGAGGGGAAGGAACCCCCTGCCCCCTGTCCCCTCCGGTGAGCTCGCATGCTCTGGGAGGAGGAGCCCACTGTAGCCAGAGCTCCCTGTTCCTCCCATTCATCCTTACCCTGAGCTGACATCTGTTTCCTGGAGTTCCACCCGCTCTTTGGCCCAGGAGAACATCTGTCCCCCCTCCGCTAGGGGCTCTGCTCCCCCATGGCATCCCCATCTTTGCTCCTCTTGGAGTGTCTTCTACTGTCTCTTCACAGCTGCTTCCTCTGGGGGAAATCTCACTTTGTGTGTAGGACCTGGGAGGGTCTGCTGGTCTCTGGGTAGGTCTGAGGTGGGCATAACAGAGCTATTGGCTCCTCCTTCTCGAACTGTTGACTAGACCTCCCCACTACTGACGTTTTGCATGGGATCCCTTTTGTGGTGGGGCTGCTCTGTGCATTGGAACCTGTTAGCAGCCCTGTTTCTTCTACCTATGTCTTACCACTACTTCCCTGCTGCACCCCAGTGTTCACAGCTAGAAATGTCTTCAGACACTGCCCTGGGGATCAGCATCACCCCTGGGGAGAACACTTGGTCTAGATGTGCCACATCCAGGCAGGACGCTAAAGCTCACAGAGATCAGGTTTTCCAGGGGACACGAAGCCTAGGCCGAGGCAAGTCCAAGGGCTGTCCAAGGGCAGGGCCGCAGGGTGGTGACTAGCACGGGCTCTGGAACGTGGCCATGTCGGTTCAAACCACAGCAACACTTCTTCCTGCTGTGTGACCCTGGACCAGTGATGCCACCTCTCTGAGCCTCCGTCTCCCATCAAAATGAGGCTTATTTTGAGGACTGAAAGACTTTGAGCATGGAGATCATGGGCAGCACAGGCCTGGCATGGATGACGTCTATGGTTGGCCCTCCCTCCCTCCTACTTGGACAGGCTGGTGTGTGCAGCGAGGGGAATAAATCCAGCGAGGAAAGAGACAGTGGGTGGGGAGGGCAGGCAGACGGCTCTCCTCTTAGATCCCACCGGAAAGGGGACCTGTGGGTCTGATGATGGGAACTTGAACCCTCAGTGGAGAATAGGTAATGTGGCTCCAGATTTAAACTATTGGATTTTTCTCTGGCTTAATCTCATTTCCCAACAAAATTTTCCTTTTTTTTTTTTTTCTGATTATAGCTTGGTTCCTCTAATGGTGCCCAGAAAATAATGTTTCAGTAAAATTGATGGTAGATTCACAATGCAATATGTTCCTCCAAATGGATTTGATGCATTTGGGGTTTTTAAAAATACTCACTGAACTGCTCCTCTGTTAAGGGGATGAATGGCAACTTACTAGGGAGAAAAAGCTATGCCCAACAAACCTCATACACACAAATACGGCTCTGGTGAAGCCCCGCCACCACTGCTCACCCAGCTCCTGTCTTGACTTTCTTTTTGGGGGGAGCGGTGGTGGTGGTAAATTTTAATTTTTTTTAAATAAAATCAACATACAGCATGCTATTAGTTTCAGGTGTATAATGTAGTGATTGAACAATTCTATGCATTACTCAGGGCTCATGGAGACAAGTGTAGTCTTGATCCCCTTTATTTCACCCATCCCCCACCCAGTGCTCCCGACTCGCGACCACCACTTTGTTCTCTGTGTTTAAGAGTCTGGTTTTTGTTGTTGTTGTGTTTCTTTCTTTGTGTCTCCTTTTGTCTTGTTTCTTCAATTCCACATACGAGTGAAATCATATGGTATTTGTCTTCCCCTCTCTGACTTGTTTCACTTAGCATTATACGCTCTTGCTCCAACCATGTTGTTGCTAATGATGAGATTTCATTCTGCTCAGTAATATTCCGCTGTGTGTGTGTAGAGAGAAACCACATCTGTATCCATTCATCATCCGTCAGTGGACCCTTGGGCTGCTTCCGTATCTCGGCATTATAAATAATGCTGCTATAAACAGAAGTGTTCATATAGCTTTCCAGATTAGTGTTTTCATTTTCTTTGGGATATATCCCCAGTAGTGCAATTACTGGATCACACAGTAATTCTAGTTTTAATTTTTTGAGGAACCTCCACACTGTTTTCCATCCCGGCCGTACAAATTTGCATTCCCACCGATGGAGCACGAGGGGTCCCGTTACTCCACATCCTCGCTGGCACTCGTTACTTCCTGTGGTTTTAATTCTGGCTGTTCTGACTGGTGTGGGGTGTTATCTCACTGGGGTTTTGATTTGTATTTCCCTGGTGGTGAGTGATATCGAGCATCTTCTGGTGTGTCTGTTGCCTATCTGTCCATCTTCTTTGGAGAAATGCCTATTTAGGTTCTCTGCCCATCTTTCAATTGGACTATTTGTTCTTTTTGTGTTGAGTTGCATAAGTTCTTTACATATTTTGAAGATGAACCCCTTTTCGGATATGTCATTTACGAATATCTTCTCCCGCTCTGTAGGTTGCCTTGTCACTTTGTTGATGGTTTCCTTCGCTGTGCAGAAGCTTTTTACTTTGGTGTAGTTCCAATAGTTTAATTTTGCTTTTGTTTCCCTTGCCTGAGGAGATAGATCTAGAAAAGTGTTTTTACGGCTGATGTCAGAGGAATTACTGCCTATGTTTTCTTTTAGAAGTTTCATGGCTTTAGGTCTGACATTTAGGTCTGTAATCCATTTTGAGTTTATTTTTGTGGGCGGTGTAAGAAAGTGGTTCAGCTTCATTCTTTTGCATATGACCATCCAGTTTTCCCAACACCCTTTATTGAGGAGACTTTCCTTCTCTGACTGCCATCAGCCATCAGGCTCCTGTCTTGGGTTTCTTGTGTGAACAAAAGAACCATCCTAAGCAAACCTCACAAAATATGCAAACATACCCTCGTTTCATTTCAGCACACATTTCTCCATTACCGTCTGTGCAAAGCATGAAAAAGACCCTGCAGATGAGGCCTGGGTTGGTGAGGTCCTGCAGGAGACCCAGTCTGCGGGGACACTGACCTCATAGATATGGCCCTCGCACCCAGACAGAACACTGTGTCATGTCATCCGATAGGGACAGGGTCCAGTGGTTCTGAGGCAGGAGCGAGCTCTTCTGCCTGAAGCTTTCTGGACCAGCCTTGTGAAGTGGGTTTGACTATGCTAGAGGGGCAATCCAAGCAGAAGGGACAGCATGAGCCAGATTTAGAGCCCTGTGTGGGGTTCACCAATCATGGGTTTATTTAGAGCTCTTGAACATGGCCTGTCTGATTTGAAACGCACTGTAGGTATAAAATGCACATTGGGTTTCTGTGGCTTAGCATGACTATATGTGTGTGTGTGTGTGTACACACACACACTTTTTAAATTTTATTTCTTTTTTTAAAAGATTTTATTTATTTATTTGAGAGAGAAAGTGTGAGAGAGAGAATGAGCATGAGAAGTGGGAGGGTCAGAGGGAGAAGCAGACTCCCTGCTGAGCAGGGAGCCTGATATGGGACTCGATCCCAGGACTCCAGGGTCATGACCTGAGCTGAAGGCAGTCGCTTAACCAGCTGAACCACCCAGGCATATATCCCTCACACATACTTTTTATATTGATTCCACAGGGAATGGTGATATCTTGGATTAAATAAACTATACGATTAAAATTAATTTCACCTGTCTTGCTACACCTGTGGCTTCCCTGTTCTTCCTAATTAACAGTGCTGGTCTGTAGTCAGAGAGGTCTGGGGTATGAGGTGTGCTGATGCCCTTCCTGCCAGCACCCTCTTGCCCTTGACCTCTAGCTGCTCATATCATCTGTCCTTCACTCCCCTGGGACCCCTGTTCCTGCTGAGTTGCAAGAGTGATGAGGGCTCTCCGCCTCACTTCCTTCCCTGTCCAGTGTCCTGCTCGATGTCAGAGTTTACCGGGGAGTGCACATGGAGTGGCCAACTCACTGTCTGCCTCCCCCACGTCAGGTGCACCAGGCGGGGGCTCTTGGACAGCCTGAATGGGGGGACAGAGGCGGCGCCCCAACAAGGGCGGCAAGGAAGGAAGTTTGAGGCTGACACCTAGTGAGTGAAATTAGACTGAAATTAGACTGAAATTAGACCCCTCTTGGCACCACCTGCTCTGTCCACACCCCTCCTGCGACTGGGGGAGAAGAGATGCTGATGAGGTGCACCGTGCTTGGTGATGGGTGGCCCCAGGCCCACCCCATCAGATGGGAGTTCTGTGGGCTCCGGCCGTGTGCTGGGCAGGGCCCCGGGTCCCAGCAGAACCACACTTCCACGACCGGGGCGTCCACACCGCCAGATGGGGTGGGGTGGGGCAGGATGTGCTCTCACACTCACCTCCAGAGACCCTGCCGCCACCTCTCCTGTCCTGCTTAGAGTCCCAGCCGGGCACCTCCCACTGAGTGCGTCAGCCCATCGGGTACGCCAGGCGCGGCGCTCGGCTCCGGCCATTGCCACCAACCTGGAAGGCAGGTCGCGTCTGGGGTGACTGATTCTCCTGCTCTCCTCGACTTGGTTTCCACGTGCACCCTCGGGCTCCTACCTCAGAAAAAGCTAAGGACAGACCCCGCTCTGGAAGCATAGCTGAGGATTTGACCTCTTGTGGGAAATGACTCTTACGGAGAACCTGGAGCTCCGGGATGGAAGCGGAAGGTCCTTTCTTGGGTGTCTCACCCAGGGAGCGTGAGTTGCTAGGCCTCATGGCCCAAGCCGAAGCCACAGCCAGGGTCCAGCTGAGCGCCTGTTGGGAGGTACTGAGCAGCCAGGCCGGGAGCAGGGGTGAAGGGCTCCCCTGCCTGAGGGGAGCAGGCACAGGCTGTGTGGTTTTCACGTCCTGATCGGCTGCTATTGGCCATCTTGGCTTTGGATTAGCTCTGCTTGGAAAGCTCAAATCCCCAAACCCTAGCCAGACCCCCCCCCCCCCCCACCCGGGACCAGTTAAATGAGCAACCCAGGCGGGACACCTGGCATTGGTGGTTTTAAAATCTCCCAGGGGATTCGAATCCTGAGTGGTCTTGAGAACTACAGCCCCAGACACACACACACACACACACACACACACACACTTCACTTCACTGATGAAGAAACAAGCCTGGCTTGTAGGGGCCGTTGAGTTGCCTACAGTCTCGCACTGAGTCCGTGGGAGCTGAGCTTCCAACCTCAGCGGGCTGTCTACCCGCTCTTCAGACTCTCGGAACACCCCAGGGGTCTTTGCAGAGGCCGCCTCTTCCCTGCTTTCTCACTCACGTCTGCGGCTGTGGCATTCAAGTGTCTGGCGTGCAGACATGGCTCCCTGACTCCCTTCCCCAAGACTCTCTTACCCACGGGGGTAGATCACCTCGTCAAATGACCATGTTGCACTGGGATTCTGCAGAGAAACAGACAAGCAGGACAGATACATAGGTCTATAGATAGAGAGAGTAGAGAGAGCATGAGAAGTCCCCCAGTCTGTCCTCTGGAAGCTGGAAACTCTGGAAAGCCTGTGTGGGACTCAGCTTGAATCCAAAGGCCCAGCCACCTGGGAGAGCAGAAGGTTTAAGTCGTGGCCCAAGGGCTGGAGAAGCTGAGATGAAATGTCCCACCAGGGAGGCAAGAACTCTGGTGCTGTTAGAGGCCTCAGCGGATTGGCTGGCGCCCACCCAGCTGGGGAGGGCAAATCTGCTTCACTGAGTCCACTGATTCAAAGGCTGAGCACATTTGGAAACACCCCTACAGATTTACCCAGAATGTTTAATCTAGGCTCCTGTGGCCAGTGAAGCTGACACATGACCTTAACCATCACACAGGTACTCCTGGGCTCAGGCCAGCCAGCTGCCCCTCAGCAGACCTTGTGGAGAGCCACCCTGCCCTGGGATAGGCAGAAACCCTGGGAAAAGGGCAGGGGTGGGCCCTGGAGAGTTCCAGAGCCCACAATGAAGGATGTCGCCTTCTTGGTCACACAATACAGGTTCTCCTGGGGGCAGTAGGCATCTGTGTCTCTCCAACCTTGGTTGATGATGGTTAAATGAATTGAGCTCAGCAACCATCTGGGCCCTAAAGAAGCAACCAGAATATGAGACAGGTGTGCCCCGTGCCAGGGGTGAGTTTCCTGAGGCTTGGAAGGCTCCCAGCTTCACCAGGGTGACCATCAGGAGGCAGCATGTTGGGCAGAGGTTGGCCCGTGGGAACCAGGAGTTAAGTTCTGGTACCGGGTTGCCTGGACCTGACATAGCTGTGCTTTCTGGGCACTTTCATGTTATCCTCCCGGACCCTGCCGTGCTCCCAAGGGGTGGGCTGGGCAAGCCGTGGGCACTGCACTCTGCAGACGGGGGAACTGAGGCACAGAGAGGGAAGGAATTGCAAAGGTCAGTTGGCTCACAAGGCACAGGGAGCGGGGCACCTGAGCCCAGCCTCGGACAGCCACGGAGCGGGCCCGGGGACTCTCCGGGTGCAGCACCAGCTCCTTGTTCCCTGCCTCGGTCCCGTGTGCGGCAGTGACGGTCAAGACCACCGCGGCAGCAACGGGACAGCGCTGTGGAATTCAGAGACAAAAAGCTAAGAAGCAGCTCCCGAAACGATCCTGTGGAGCCCCGCCTCTGCGCCCAAACAGCGCCACGGGGATGCCTACGTGACATCCTCGTTTCGAGATGTGGACACTGAGGCTCAGACAGGCTCTAGCCTTGTCCCATCCAGTCATTGGCCCAGCCAGGGCTCGAGCTCAGATCTGCCTGGAACCAAAGCCCATGCACGCCGCCCCCCCCCCCCCCCCCCCCCCCCCCC
>NC_081560.1:184108770-184146598 GCF_022355385.1 Mustela nigripes
CGCGCTGCACTGCTCTGCTTCTCCCCTGAGAGCACAGGGGTTCCCGCTCTCCTCCCGGAAGGAAGTGGGTGCTGTGACCCACTCAGAACCAGAAAGCTGCTGTTTGGGGGATGACCGGGAACCAGCTGTCCAGGTGTCACTTAAACCCATCACTGAGCTGCCAGCTGGGAAGCTAATCTTTGTCCCCACTCTGCAGCGGCTGAGTATCCACTTGGCCTGTTTTGCCGCTTGCTTCCATTCCAGCCTTATAAACAGGAGCGCGTGCAAGGGGCCAGGTCCCAATCTGGACTGCCATGGTGAACGCTGGGAGCTGGCAGAACTGGAACATTGGAGAACGGGCTTCTGCTATGACCTCTGCCACATTTTTGAGTTGAGCAGGAAGATCTGGCTGGCTGGGAGAGGGGTCCCCAACTCTTCCTATCTGCCTGATAACTTTCTTAGATTGGAAAAGCATCATTCTTGGGTCAAGAACCATTCAGGTCTTCAGATAGATCCTCTAGCTCCTCTTAGAGAACACAAAGTCTTGATAACTGCACCTGTCACCTATCACTGGACACCTGTAATGCACCTAGGAGTTACCAGTACACACCGATTGCATCTAGTACAGCTCTCCTGCAAGCTAAGTGCAGAGCTTCAGAGGGGAGATGAGTTACCTAAGGTCACAGCAGTAACAACTGGCAGAATTAAGGGTTAAGGGTCAGTGTCAAGCCTGTCGGCCATAATTTAACCTTGCAGCCTTGCTGTATCTCCAAAGCCTAGGAACCAGGCAACTGGAAATATAGACATGCCCATCTACAGGGTGGAGGCCCAGCCTACTCCCTGTGCCCAAGCATCTCAGCGTGAACCCCGACATAGCACCCTGATGCCTATAGATAAAGGCAGGTAGAAGTAGTAGGGATCATCTCTGACCACTTGGCTGATAGCAGCTTGGGTAGACCTGGAGTAGGGCCCAGTGGCCATCAGCTCTGGCAGCTGGACCCATCAGTAGAATTGGTTGGCAAGTGCGGACTATGCAGCAAATACTTTTCAGAAAGATGGTTCCACTGACGGTCCCAACCAAGGAGCCACTTGTGCTGCACCATGGGGCATGTCAGAGGACCCTGGAAAACATTCAGAAATCTCTCCCTTCACTCTTACTGGGAGTCACTACCTTCTATCACATTCACACTGGCTCCCATGTTAAAGCCCTCATGGGTCACATTTGACTTTTTCCAAGTATTTGAGCAGGGTCTGAAGATTCACACAGATTCTCATCCAAAAGCGCTAATTAAATTTTTCTGAGTTAAAATTCACATGTCTAGAAGCATGTGTAAGGCCATTATCTCTGCAGCGACATATGCTTCCGAATAATTACGGTTGTACCAAATCACCGGAATGTGGCTTGGAAGCGCTAGTGGGTCTGACAGCACCATTGTTGTGGCTTTTCAAAGTCATGGAATTATGTAGATGGCAGAGGGGTTTAATATGCAGGAAGTTGTCTGGCGTTAGTATTTTAATAAAATGCCTTCCATTCTAATGTCTCATGAAAAGATAAAGTGTCAGCTTATGACTTACAGGTCTTCAAATACATGCATTCTCCAGGAGTCTTGGAAAGACATCAGGCTGTCTTCCCAAAGACTGTTCTGTGGCCCACGCTGCCTTGGGTGCCTTGAGTGTGTGTGTGTGTGTTGTGTGTGTGTGTGTGTGTGTGTGGTGTGGACATGCGTGCGTGTGCATGGCAGCGTGGGGAGGAGAGGTGAAGGTCTTTGGACCCTGGAACCTGGCCGAGGAGCTGGGACGGGCATCCTGGTGCCAGGCAGGCTCATGGTCGCTGGTGCCCACAGCCCAGGCTTCTGATCCTGGATTTTCCCAGGCCGTGTGAGCGTGGCACATCACCACCGTGGTGTCTCCTCTGTACAGGGCCTCTATCAGGGGGTTGAAACAATGTTTGGGAAGCAGCCATCAAAGCCTTGAGCCCCGGGGGACCTGAAAGGGGAACTGGGTCTGCAGCTGCTGCTCTTCCTGGTCCTGTCCTCACCCCAGAATTTAGTTTCCTTCAAGATTCCCACTGTCGAGCAGAATGGAGACACGGGTCTCCCTCTCCCTGGAGTTTCAGAGAACGTCTTGCAGTTCTGGCAAAGGTACCCCATCCTCCCTCCGGGGACCAGGACCGCCAGGCTGCGGGGTGAGGGTGAGACCTAGGGGTGAAGGGCGAGGGGGTGGGGGCTTCCCGGCCTCATCCGCCCTCTGCGGTGACAGTCAGCACAGGGACCTGCCAGTGACCCTGATCTGAGGGCCTCCTGCTGAGAGAGAGGAGCGTGGCTCCCCCCACCGCAGCAAATACAGGGCACAGGGACGCAGGGGTGGGCCAGGCCCCTCGGACGGGTGCAGTGAGATGCAGGGAGAGCGTCTGCGGGCATCTCCTGTGTGTCGCCCTGGGGAACGAGAATCTGTTACTGGGCTCTGCTCCCTATCTATGAGCAGACCCCAGCCAGCAGCATTTCACGGCTCCCCCCACGCTGGCAGTGTTTGGATCCGCCCCCCCCCCCCCCCGGGTACTTGCAGGGCCTGCCTGAAGGACCTGCTGCAGAAGCATCTGGAATGCAGGAAAGCAGGCTCCTGCCCCTTTTCCCCCTCTCTCCAGGCTGCCCTGCGGACCCAGAGTGCGGGCTCTCACTGCGGGGTGTTTGAGCAGGGAGCTGTGTCAGGGCGGTCGGGGGCAGGGGCAGGCTTGTGTGTGTTGTGAGCGCAGAAGCATAAACGTTTTCCCCGGAGTAGAGCCCGCTGGCAGAGGTTTTCCTGGTTCGTATCCCAGGCAGTAAATACATGGAGAGTCACTTTGGTGCCTGATGGAAGTCAGGGATGGGGGGCAGGGAGCTCTGCTTTTCAGAGGTCCAAGACGACTCAGTGCCCAGTGCCGCAGCTTCAAACCCTGGGCTCTGTCCGGCTCGCTGCACACAGGGCTGTAGGAACGGGGCGGGGACTTGGTGCTCTGCTGTGTCGTTTCGGCCACAGACAACTGGCCCTGCCTAACCCACCCCTGCCTCTCTAGTGGCTTCCTCACTGGGTGTGTGTTAGTGCCCCAGAGCCGTCGGAGCCAGCTACCGCTAACCACAGAGGTGTATTGACTCCGCTCCAGAGGCTGCAAGTCCAAGATCGAGGTGATGGCAAGGTTGACTCCTTCTGAAGCCGGGGATGAGGGAGAATTTGTTCCAGGGCTCTCCCCTGGCTTCTGGGGTCTGCTGTCAGCCTTTGGCATTCCTTGGTTTATGGAAGCATCCCCCAGTCTCTGCCTTTGGCTCTGCCTGGCCTTCTCTATGTGTGCATCTGTGGCCAAATTTACCCCTTTGATAGGGACACTGGTCATGTTGGGTTGGGGCCACCCATCTCCAGGCTGAGTCCATCCTAACTGATGACATTTGTAATAACCCTACTTCCAAGTAAGATCACGATCTGAGGTCTTGGGGGTTAGGACTTCCACACATGAATTTCAGGGAGACTGTTCAACCCACAGCAGGTGACACACCAAAGAGAAACAAAGTACCACATTCTGAACACCTACGCCCAAGAATCCCTAAACTCGGGGCACTTGGGTCAGCCTTCCAGGGCAGGAGCGGGGAGTTCATTTGTCCACCATGTGCTTTTCCCTTTCAGTAAAGAGGAAAGAGGCACAGCATGGCAGGAACCTTTCAGCATGCAGTGACCTTGCCCAGGCGGAGAGTAAGACTGATCAGAACAGGAGCTCCCCTTTCCCAGAGGGGAAGGCACTCGGGGGCCTGAGCAGAGCTAGACCTGGCATAAGAGGAGCTGGAGGTTCCCTATTACAGGGTTATCTGTAAGGGGCCATGTGGTATCCCTGCCCAGATCTAGAATGAGAAAGAAGCAGTTGCGGCAATGTGGACATCCCAGTGCCTTCTCGGTCCCCTTGAGCTGGGAGAGCTAGGTCGGCGCAAAGCCAGTCACAACAGGTGCACAGCGTGGAGCAGGGGTCCACGCGCTCAGGAGGTGCCGGAAGTGGGTCTGCCAGCCACGTCTGAGCACAAAAGGGGGCGGCGCCCCAGCAGCCTGGCCCAGCAGCCCCCACAGAGCAGCGTCCAGGCTTGTGCTGACCCAGAGTCTGTCTTTGCCTGAGGCCTTGCTGGAGGCCACACACCGGCTTTTCAGAGCAGGAGTCCTCGTGTGTACTGTGGCCGGCGGCTGGTGCCAAAGTCCCCAGGCAGCACAGGACTGTGGAGAAGGGCTTCTCAGGCTGGGAGACATGGAGAACTAATCTTGTCTCATCTGCGGTGTGGGATCTGAGCCCCGGCACTCGGGCTGCATTCGGTGGAACCTGGTTTCTGTGGAGGAGCCGCCGGCTCGCTGAGCCTGGAAATGAGAATGACACCGGCTCTCCAGGAGAATTGTTCATCGAGTAATTTACCCAATGGAGACCGGGAATTATTACGGACCCTGGCGGAGAATTGAGACTTTACATTAAATCTCTGAGAAGCAAACAAAATAGATTTTATCTATTAATTATCTAGTGGTAAAATTTTACATTGTCCCGAATCATTGTATTCTGTGACATCTACAGAACCTGAAAATAGTAATGTTCATCTTGCTGGATGGTTTAATGATATTTGGCTCTTTGATAAGTCCTCTTGGGAAGGCCAAGAATGCTAAGACTGAATTTAGCGACACGGAGGAGAGCAGACATTTTGGTAAAGCCATTTGGCATCACATAGCAACAACGTGCTGGCGTTCAGCTCTTTCATTGTTATTATTAGGTGTGAATTCTAAATTCAGGGTTTTTGTCCCCTTAAAGTCATCACTTCCCAAAATAGGTTTCTTAAAAGTACAGCTTTCCCAGATGCTAACAGCTCCATTCCCCCCATTCGGGCTAACGAGGACATGAGCAGAAATGAGGTCACATTTTCCCACGAGGTCAGAGGGCAAGCGTAGCCGGTGTTTCTGGAAATAGGAAACCAAATAGGGGGGTTCATTAAGGGTCAAAAAAGGGGCATTGTGGGAGCCCTGGGTGACTCAATCAGTTTGCATCTACCTTCAGCTCAGGTCATGATCCCGGGGTCCTGGGATCGAGTCCTGCTTCAAGCTCCCTGCTCAGGGGGGAGTCTGCTTCTCCCTCTGCCTGCTGCTCCCCCGTTTGTGCGTGCACTCTCTCTCTCTTTCTCTCTGTGGCAAACAAATAAAATCTTTTTTAAAAGGTGGGGGTCGTTATGACAATGGAGGCTTGAACTCTACCATCTTTCCCTTCCTTCCCTTCATGGGCTTGTCCTTACCACATCGGCCCAAAGAACGCCAGGGAAAGCACTCCGGTTGGCCGCACAGAGTAATGGCCCAAGCTCAGTCTCTTCTGGGGACTCCCCTGGGCAGCCCCCCACCGTGAGAACCGCGGCTGCCTGGCTGCCTGCCGTCGCACACACACCTCTGCCCCGGGGGGAGGACAGGGGCCAGAACCAGGGGAGCGAGCAGGTGCCAGACCTTCCTCTCTGACTTCCTGCTGGGTGACCCTAGGCGACCCCTTCTCTTCTCTGGGCCTCAGGTTCCTCATTTGGCAGTGGGCAGGGAGAGGGTAACTTGGGATCTCCAAGCCATGGCCTTTTCTACCTTATATCCGTGCTGGATAAGGTCCAAATAGGGCCACTGGTGCTGGAGACACTTGAGAGTAAGTGGCTTGATCTGGGATGGGGTTGGGGGTATTCCATTTACAGAGAAGAAGGCTTTCACTTCCTCACAACCTGGTACTAGGACCCCTGAGTGGAGTTGTCTGATGGGCACCAGGAGACTTCCAGAAAAAGGCCCCTTTGAGACATGGGCTGTATCTCCCCTGTATCATGAGGTCACTTGAGGGGACCCTGACTATGGCGGTGGCCCAGGACCACCAGAATCAAAACCCTGGGAAGAGGCCTTTGACACCTGTGGATTCTTCCTGATGTAGGACGTACGCTGAGCTTTGCAGAACGGTTGCAAAGTTGCTCTCAGCCCTCCTCCCAGGCAATCTTCTTAGGAGGCCAGAGCTGGGTTTGAAGCAAAGCACCAGTGTCTTCTAGTCGAAGAGGTGACCTTATTCGGCTGCCTCCTTTTCCATAGCAAACCAACAGGCCCAAGGAGGGGAAATGACTTGCCCAGGGTCCCCTAGCAGGACAGGAGGAAAGCTGGAGCCAGGGGCCAGGTCACTATTAGCCACTAGTCTATTACTTAGGTATGCCTGGGTTCCAGAGTCAGGCAGACTGGGGTTCAAATCCTGCCTTTACAGTTTACGGGCTGCGTGACCTTAGGCAAATTCCTTAACCTCCTTGTCTATCTATTGCCTTACATGGAGCTAGTCCCCTCTCCCCGGGGCCCACGGAGTCACACGTGTACAGTGCGCTGTTACTCCGGAGCTGGAATGAACTCAGAGCCCGTGGAGGCCCACCGCCCCTTCCTGTTTCTGCCGTAAGTTGCCGTGGAGGAGGCAACTACAGCAGAGAGCCTGAGGCTTGGCCAAGAGGCTATGCTCTCAGTAACGGGCTCCCGTGTCTCCGCAGGCTGGTGGAGCTGTCTTCCTCGGTGCCCATCGGCTCCCACTGGGGGGTGCTGTCCAAGTGCTTGGCCTACAGCAAGGCCGCGTCGGACCCCTTCGTGTACTCCTTACTGCGACACCAGTACCGCAAAAGCTGCAAAGAGATCCTGAACAGGATCCTCCACAGACGCTCCCTCCACTCCTCGGGCCTCACGGGCGACTCCCACAGCCAGAACATTCTGCCGGTCTCCGAGTGAAGGACGCCGCTCTTGCTGGAGACGGAGGAATGAGACAGTTGGTGAGAAGCGGGAAGGGAGGGCTCGGGGTCCTGGGCGGACTCCTCCAGCTGCCACCCCCCTGGCCGGCCCAGCGATGCCTGCTCCCTGGTTCCTCAAGGGCAGAGGTTGGACCGTTCCTGTTTTGCACCAAAGGATGACCGAGGTTACTCGCTCTGGGCTTTCCTTTCAGAGGAGCTCCTTTGAGCTCCTGGACTCAACCAGAGACTCCCCAGGAGTGACGCCAAGTCTGGTCACGATCAAGGACACGCAGCGCTGGTGGCAGGTGGGGAAGCATGGCGTCCACCTGCTCCCTAACCCCTGGGCGTTGGGCTCCACGCTGAAGAGTGGTGGTGGTCTCCATGGGATGTGAGTCATGCTGAACGTGAGGTTGGCAGCGGCCTTTCGGCCTTACCTCCAGCATGGCTGCTCTTCTCCACGTGGTCGTGGTGGCGGCTTTAACCCAAATCTCACCCAGCTGGTAGTCACCAAATTGTGCTCAGCTGGGACTCGGGACCCTGAGTCCCAGGGGAAAATGTTGAACGACTTGCTGCTGCCCCATTGTGGCTGAGCCGTGGTCTTAGAAATGGTTCTGTTGGGTTGAACTCTGGTCCCCCATGTGTCCACAAGAGCTAACATTTGTGTGTGTAGACGATCTTAGCCTGAAAATGGTTTAAACAGGCAGTCACCTTCTTCTGATTCACCCGTCCTAACCGCTGGAGCCAAGGAGAGGCAGGAGGAAGGAGGCTGCCTGGTGCCCCCACCCCTGGTTGTCACCTGAATTTGCAGGAGGCTTTTCACCTCCAGCTGGTCCTGTGAGAGGCCCCTACAAGAACTGACCCGAGCAGGGGTTCGATGGGGTTGATATTGGTTGTAAGGCCCTGGGCTCCATGATCCCAGTGGCTACACATCTGGTCTCTGTGAGTCTATCAGCAGAAAGTGGAGGCTGTTCCAGGTGATCAAGAATGTGCCCTGTGCTAGTGAAGAGAGGGTAACATTTTTATGGAAAATGATCGCTTTGATATCTCTGCCAAACCATTAGCAGCTCCATCTTGATTTACGGAAAGCCAAGGTGAGTGGGCCGTGCTCTCTGCCCATCTGTCTTTGTTTACCATTTCGGATGATATGTGAATGCCAAGAGGGTTATTTCTCCGTCCTCTGTTCTGATGCCTCTCGGGTAGAAAGGACGGGGAGCCACAGACTCTGATGGCTCGTCTCTCCAGCTCTCTGTGTCCTAGCTTTGGAAGTACAGGGGGAGGACACTGTCCAGCACAGACCAAGTGGCAAGAGTCTAACATTTTTTACTGCCGAGGGCCCCAGTATGGAAAGACAGAGAAGTGTTGTGCACATTTCCTTGAAAAGATGTTGTGGAAATTACCTTAGCTCCCCATTTAGAAAAGAGATAGCTGAGCCCAGCCTAGTCTTGCCTACTTTCCAGGTTTTCATGGGACAGACATGGCCTCCCAGGCCTTGGCGCCTGTCAGTTCTAGTTGGAGGTGTGCTCACACTGCCTGGAGGAGCCCGTGGGGCACATCCCTCCCCAGCTCCGTGTTGAGGGACATCACGTTGGTAGCTTGAAATCAGCCATGATGGGAATACTTATGCCAAGAAAATCAGCAAAATCTAAAACCAGGACTTCCGCCCTGAGAGCCGGTGGTCCAGCGTCCCCCAGCATACCACTGCCCAGACATGACTTTGTGCTCTGATTCACAGCACGTTCGTTTGAATCAAGTTTGAATCACAGCAGACATTCATTTTAGTGGAACTTTCCTAGTGACAAGCAGCTGTTCACGCCCACCCCACAGTCCCAACCCCAAAAGTACCGATGAGGTTGCAAACAAGAATGAAGCCAAGAAGGTAGGCACGATTGAATCCTACAATCTCCCTTTCCATGCAAATATTCTCCAAATTGGGCGACAGAAGAGTAGTGACCTAGTAGGTGAGGCTAATAGGCAGTCAAGTTCAAGCAACAACCTTGTTTTCATCCGAGTTGGGGAATGACTATGTCAAATTCTCTTTCTTCTTGTCCTGTGTATGCGACCTGTTATACTCCCAGAGGCAAATGGATCACTTTCACCTCTTCCTGAGCTAAAAAACAAACAAACAAGCAAAACCAAAAGATCTCTCACCCACAATACCACAAATCTTAGAAAGATACATATCATAATTTTTGCCAAGCTCCTAGGACTGCTAAAGTGAAAACACACACCATAAAACCAGTTGTGTTGGCATCATGTAGACAAAAGACCAAAGAAGTCAGCCGGAGGGGTGTTTTCACTATTGTCTGGACAGACATTAAGAGTCAAGGAGAAGCAAGGAGAAAGCATTAGCGGTCAGCACCGACCAGCTCAGCTGTAATTACCTTTAGATGAGTGTTGGTGTTCATCGATACCCAGTCTATAAAATTCTCCCCTGGCTTCGTTATTCCCGGGTGAATTATCTACCTCATTTGCTAATTTAATTTATCAAACACAACATGGGTTTCTCAGGTAAAACACTCAGAAACAGCGAGATCAGCGGGTCTGGGAACACTTACTTGACTTCAGTCTAGCATCAGGCTCGATGTGTAAGGCCCAGACTCTGGTGGACGCTGGATCAGGTGGGAAAGAGCTTCAGGAAGCTTAGAACTGAAGCCTGGCCTGGGTGAGGGCCGGGGTCTGATTCCTGCCCCTCCCCCCCACCAGGGCTCTGTCTCTAGCCCTACACAAGCAGAAATGTAGATTTAATTCCTGCCCTGGGAGGCTTTTTCAGTCACCCTGCAACTACTCCAGCTTTTTCTTGCACTTCCTCTAGAAGGAGACGGCACCAGAGCCCTAGGACCCTACCTGAGGGACCACCAGCTCAGGTGAGGGTCCTGGCATCTGGGGTTTGTGTGTCTCATGGTCAGCTGACCTCCGGGAGCGATGTCGCTAAGGGCCAGCCTGTTTTTACTTAGAAAGCGGCTGGGTCATGAGGGAAGTTGACTCGAGCCCCCTGATACCAACAGCCCATGCCTTCTGGGGTTCAGCTCAGTCTCCTGTCACCCTGAGCAATAAACCTCTCTCGTGTCACTGAAATTAGTTTTCTTTCTCATGGTGCTCTTCTCTCTGAGAGAAGACAGACAGGACAGGCCATGCCCACGCGCAGGCAGGGAGACGATGCCTGGGGTATAGCCTATGGCCGTGCATTTCTAGAATGTAACCCAAATGCAGGATAACTCAGATGGCCCATGGTCTTAATGAGGATATTTTATCAGGTGCCAGAAATTCCTTGCATTGGCTCCTTTCCTTTGGACCATGAGCACCCCAGGAGAGAGTGAGGTCCGGGATATATTTGTGCCCCCCCCCCCTCCTTTCTGGAAGGTCTAAAGCACCTGGAACAGCTTTTGGCTTGTGAACTTCATTATCCACAGGAAACACCAAGGGAGCGTGTTTAAGATGCAGATTCCGGTACCCTCTCCTCAGAGATTGGCCCGAGGCAACCTGGGATTCTGCACTGTCGAACCTCCATGCCCCGGCCACTGCGGCCGGGGGCCCCCCAGCTCTCCCCTGAGAAGGGGATCTGGGACACGTGGACACACTCCGTGGAAAGCTGGGCCTTCCTAAATATCTCTGTTTGTCCTGTAACTTTCCCCAAATCTCCAGACAGTTCAGTCTTCAGCCTCATTTAAGGGCTGAGTCATTTTGCTCTCAGAGCGACAATGCGCTCACTCCGTGAAATTCTGAAATTCTAAAAACCCATCTTCAGAGACTCTGGTGGAAGAGCTGCCACCCTCCCCTCCAGAGGTATTTGCAAAGCAACCTCATTCCATTCCCAGGGGCTCCCTGGGAAGTGCGGGTGTCCGCGGTGGGGTCGGCAGAATATAGCAGCACCGGCTGGCTGGGGGCCGGGACACTTTGTTAGAGAGCAGGAAACTGGCTCTTAGAGGGTCCCGTGGGGACATGTGCTTGGGTCTCCTCTCCGCCTCTGCCTGGGCAGCCCGGCTGTGGGAGCCGATGGCCTCTGGGTCCTCTGCTGCCAACCACAGCTAGCCCAACGCCCTTCCCACCCAGCCTCAGTCCCCGGGAGTGGAGCCAGGCCAAGGTCAGGCCAGAGGGAGACAGTGATGGATGCCAACCCCTGAGTGTGGGTCTGTTTTTGGTTCCCCACTTCATCCAGCAAGGCTGACCCAGTCTGGGCCCCCCGGGAGCCGCTCCTCATAGTGACTGTGGTCTGTAGCCCTAACAGCTCATGGGTACTGAGGGAAACTTACAAGCCAGTGCTGTGCTGAGTGCTTTCGGGCCATGTTTCCATGGGTCATCACCATGACCCTAGGACGTAGGGACTGGCATCTCCTTTTCAGACTGCTGGGAAGGTCTGTAAGTCCTGGGGTAGCAGTTAGAGATGTGTGAGGGGCAACACAAAACAGGCCGTGGGCTCCAGAAGGGCAGGCCGGTGCTGATAGGACGTCGCAGCCGCACCCAGCTGGGGCAGCTGCAGGCACAGCAGGTGTCTTTCCATCCCAGCAGAGAACCCCTTGCTCCCAGCTTCGGTGCTAATGCCCTCACCCCCCAGCCGGGCCCTGGGGCCCCTCCCAGCACACGGCCGCCCCTTGCTTGGGAAGGACCCCTCTAGACTTCTCTTTCTCTAGGAGAATTCGGTGAGAGGGGGGAAGGACTGAGCAGCCGCTTCTGTACCTGGGATTTATGCTTCCCAGGCCCTTTTCACCTCCAAGAAATCTATCTGACGAGATGTCTTAGGTGTTTGAGGACTCACTGTTAACCTGCATTTTCCCGAAACTCTGGGCCAGTTGCCCTTAGGATATCAGAACAACACAGCAGTGTCCTGAAGCCAGACAGGTTCCCGTGGAAGACCCTGGTGTTGGCTTCGGACCCCAGGCTGAGCTGGCCATAAGTAGAGGTTGGATGGAGGTGTCCTCCCCAGTTTGCTTTTTGGAGTTCGGAGGAGAACCGTGGCTGAGGCGGTGTGGCTTGTAAGCCTCTCCACGTTCCCAACAGTCTCCCACTTTCTCTCCAGACCACTTGCCCTTTTAGCCCCCAAAGAGCTAGTCCAACCCTTGGCCAGCTGCCTTTGTCCTGCTGCTGGCAGAAGCCTTGGCCCGGGGCGAGGGAGGAGAAGCAGGACTCTCAGGCTTGCTGTGGCATCTCCAATTTGGACAGAGCCATGACGTCAAAGGCCTCCTTGTGCCTCCTTCCATAAAAACGGGCCATGGACTTGCTCATCTTCCTGGGCAATCTGTATCGGGACAGGGAAGTGGCTGGGACATGTGGCTTTGGGCAGCCTGGCCTAGATAGCATGGCACATGCGGTGGAATTGGTTGGGGTGGGGGGCAGGAAAGCAGAGTCCCGGAGCCAGGGAGGGAGGGACATGGGGCAGCTGCAGGCTCCAGCCCAGAACTGCAGCCCAGAACGTGCCTGTCCCTCCTTGGATGTTTCCTGAGCACCTTCTCTGTGCCCAGCCCGATGCTGTATCAGCCTCTGCGGGAGACAGGGCTGCCCAGGAGGGGTTGAGCACACTGCTCGGGGGTGCAGAGTGGGGGCTGAAGCACTTGACCAGTGGGGAAGGAGGGTTCTGGGAGGCTTTTCAGAGGTGAGGACACTGGCCCAGAACATGTAGTAGGACAAACAGAGACAAGACACAGAGGAGAGGTGAAAGTGCCTGGGAAGGAGGCTCATGGGCTCAGAGCTTGGTGCGTGCCCAGGATTGGTGTCGGCTGAGTCCAGAGGAGAAAAAGTGCCTCCTGGGAGAGTGACTGATCTGTGGACCATGAGAGATGATCCAAGTTTTGGAGTTAGGATACTGAAATGAGGTCTCTTAGAGAGAATGCGGAGGGAAATCGACATGCACCTAGCTACTAAAAAGAAAAGGAACAGAAGAACGAAGGAAGGTAGGCAAGAGGGAAGGAAGGACGGACGGACGGAAGGACGGATGGACAGAAGGAAGGAAGGGCCAGAACAAACTACATTTATTTTAAGGGACATCTACATTTAACAGTGAGTGGGAGGAGGGCATATTTCATTGTTCACAAACCAACCACGTTGGCCAGGGCACCTCCCTGACAATATGCACGAGGGGCACAGAGGTGTGTCTTCAGTAGTGAGGGTGCATAGGCTCTGTCACCGCCGGGTCCTGACGGCCACTGCCACGCACCCCTGGGGACGACTGGAGGAATTCGCACACCCGGAGCAGCCACGGTGGCGAAAGCTGCTCTCGTACCGTGTGGCAGGTCAGCCACACTGCATTCACACCCACACCGCCATTGGGCTTGTACTGTTGGCTCGCACAACGTCATGTAAAGATGTCTCTAGCATTTCAAGGTCAGTCGTTATGAATCCACTCAGTCTTAGCAGGGCTGGAATGGCCATATTTAAAGATTTTTAAAATAATTTAGATTGTGGACTCAAAGGACTGTGCGCACCTTTGGGAATGCGTGTGCTCCTAGGAAGACCATCGTAGCATTTCCTGAGTCCTTTCTTCCACGGGCTGGTGACTCTAGAGTTGGGATCTTATTTCTCCCCTGATGCAAAGGGTTGTTGCACGTATTCAAGAGAACCTCAGGTCCATGTTTCAATAGTTTCAAAGAACCCAAGATCTGTATTTGGACATGGAAACCCACTCTGATCATCCCCATCAAGGTCCTGGCCTTGATATCACCCCATCCTGTCCAGAGGGAATGTGTTTGGGAGAGAATCAGATGCCATCACGATGGCACACCTCGGTTAGCTTCATCTGAGTCGGTCCATTTCCTGATGACCAGATACCAAAGCCCCAGCCCCTAAAGGCTCAGCCTGCCATTGCCTTGCCTCCAAGTCTTTTAATACCAAATCCTTGCTTGAATTACTTGCAACCTAACCCTATGCTCTAAAAACCTTTAAATGCCAAGTTCCCCTGAAAACTGAAATCATTCCAAACCTCAACAATCCTGTTTTACAACAAGCATGTAAATAGGACCTCCTCTGGAACATTCGAGGGACATTTAATGAGGATGGTGTCTCGTCAAGCCCATCAAGGTGTCCCCAGGGGAAACCTGGTTAATTGCGGGTCACATACAGCATTGGCAGCCCAGGGACACATCATAAAGAAGTCTTGTCCTCCCCTCATTACCACACAGGGCATTTTTCTAGGTATTGGAATAAGCCTGTCTTTACATTTGTAGGCTCATTTGGGAGAAGAGATTGAAGCCCTTGCCGCTTGGACGTGTGTTACCATTTTGGTGAGACAGCTCCTAGGAGGACATGAATCTGTCGCTCTGTTGAGGTGTCCGGTGGAGGCCAACCTCCCTATTCATCTTCCCTCATGGAGCACGCCTGTCTCCCACCCAGAGGCTTTGCCCTGCTCAGTGCCCAGCTCGAGAGCACCAAAGTCAAATTCTCAGTTGACCTTGAGTTATCATAGGTTTCATTATTTGTTAGTGTCTGTGCAAAGTGGGGAGGGGGACTTATGCTGTCTGTAGCTTGGGGCATCCAGAGAACAGACCAATGGATGACAAAAGGGAGCCCACCTTAAGGAAACCTAAGTATGCGCCACCTCGTTTATCATTCCACATGGAAATGTACGTTGTATATGGACACTTGAAAAATACTTTCGGAAACCAGGATTTAGAAAAATAAAAGATTTCACTCCCGGAGACAAAGTGATCTGGCTCCTGTACCATGTTCTATCCCTAACGTCAGACCCATAGGAAAATGGAGATGTTTCTGTTGGAGCAAATGTGCCCATGAACACGTGTGTCGTGCTTCTGTGTGCCCATGAGTATATGCGTATGGGTCAGCGTTCACAGACTCAAACAGCCGCATATGGAGTAAAAAAAAAAAAAAAGGAAACAAAATTTTAGCAGCCTCTAATGTTTAACTTTGTATTGTAGCTTTAACTTTATTTTCTCCTAATTTATTAAACAGAAATATAGCTCCATTATACACGTGCACACACACACACACACATTATTAGAAGCCCCCCAATGTGACAATATTACCTTTCATGTAATACACTTGCCAACACTGTTTTTCTGTTGCAACAGGAATCAAGAATTTTGAATCCAAGGCCAATGTTGCCTGCTCTGTTTACAATGGCTTGTGTTTTGTGAAAACATATCAAATGTTGTAATATATTTTTATGATAGAATCGATAGTTAATACGGGGGGATGGGAGGGGAGGGAGGAAGTATATATTGTGATTCTGTCCAATAAAGCCTCCTGTTATAAAATCTTGTCCACACTTTGATGTCCTGGTATGAGCACATTTTTATCATGTACAATACAAGTTAGTTGTCAGAAATGTTGGCTTTACGATGCTTCACGGTGGGACATAAGTACCTACGTCTTTTCTCGCCTATCTTCCTGCATCGTGTTCTATTTTCTCTCCCGTCTCTGCTCTACAGATGCCTGGGCCCTCACACAACCTTCTGGGGTAGGTCTGCCTCCTTTGGGATGATCTCTTGACTCACCCAAACCCACAGCAGTCACACTTCTTCAAACACATGTGTCCGGGAGCCGACTGCCTGACACTGGGATACCAAATACTATTCAGCTTTGCCACTCTGGGCCCAATTCCTTAGGCTTGGCTGACGGTGACCAGGTATGGTCTGGTGTTAGGTTTCCCCAACACCCCTCAAGGACCACAGTCCCTGCCCGGACCTCTCTGGGCCCATGGATGCCTCCAGAATGGCCACAGTGCAGGAGGCATCCTTTTCCTAAGTGAGCTTAGGGTGGGTCCCGCAGACAGCCTCTCAAGGAGTGGGGTCCAGGCCACTGCTCAGACTGGGCCTCTTTGGGTCCTGCGGAGCAGAGCTGAGCACCCAGCAGCCTTGAGGAGGGCTGCTGTGGCCTCAGGGGAGTGGCATGTGAGTCCCAGGCCAGCCCTCAGGGAGCAAGAAAGAGGAGCGAATTGGAATGTCCCAGCAATGGAATGTCGCAGCCGACAGCAGCCTCGTCACCACCAGGGGACATCTCCGGGGCTGGCTGCAGGACACCCTTATGCTGACTAAGGGTGGGAAGAGTTTCAGGTCCTGAGAACCTCTCAGAACCTCTGTGTTCCAGATGCTGAGCTAAGTCCTACCAGAACATCACCTTCTTCAATGCCCTAACACTCCCGCGGGGTCGGTTTTCTTTCTCATAATCATTTTCCAGTTGAGGAATTGTTTCGGTTAATTTCATTGGTCCTTGCCTGGATCCTGGGGTGCCCAGGTATGTGGCTGAACCTTATTTCTGGGGGTGTCTGTGAAGGAGTTTCCAGCTGAAATGAGCACTAGAGTCAGTGGGGCTCCATAAGACAACGGATCTTCCCAGGGAGGGTGGGTCCCACTCTGTCCCACAAGGTCCTCATAGAACAAAAAGGAGGAGCAAGGAAGAATCTGCCCCTTCTGTCCAGACTGTTTGATCCAGGATATTGGTCTGCTCCCGCCCTTGGCTACTCTGGTTCTCCAGCTCTTGGACTTGGAGCAAATTGCACTGCTGGCTCTCCTGGGTCTCCTGCTTACAACGGCTGATCAGAGGACTTCTCAGCCTCCATAACTGCATGAGTCAGTTCCTAGAATAAATTGATGTGCGTGTGTGTGTGTGTGTGTGTGTGTGTGTGTATGTGTGTGTGTATCTATCCTGCTGGTTCTGTTTCTGTAGAGAACCCTGACTGACACAGGAACCTACCGGGTTGGAACAGCTCATGAAAGGTCCCATGGCTGCCGTGCGGGGAGCCCCCTCCAGCCCCACCGGCCTCTCACTTCCGCTGGGCCCCCACAGTCCGGCCGGTGGGCTCTCAGGCAAGCATTATCCTTCAGCATCAATAACCACGTGACTATTTACTACTTCCTTCGTTGTTGACTTTCAGCAAGAGTCAGCGATGAGTGTGAACAAGAGGCATGTTACTTGGTTTGATCACGCAAACCTCTTCCCTCTCTCGGATCCGGACTTCTCATCTTCAGAAATAAAGTTGTGGTGTAAATCAGGCATAGAAATCAATGGAGAAGAATAGGGAGTCTGGAAATAGACCCACATATAGATGGTTGATGGATTCTGACACAATTGCTAAAGCAGTTCAGTAGAAGAAGGATAATCTTTGCAGCAGATCATACTGGAGTGTCGGATATTCACATGCAGGAAGAAATAATAAACCTGACCCACCCCTCAGCCCGTGCTCTAGGCTTGCCTTGACATGTATCCTATACCCAAATGTCGTAAAGACTAAGACCATACAGCTTCCAGAAGAAAACACAGGAGAAGAGCCTAGCAACTTTGGGGCAGGCCAAGGTGTCTTTGATGCAAAAAGCAGGATGGCAAAAAGTCGATGAATTAGATCTCATCATGGTAAATGGTAAGAAAGTGAAAAAACAGGCTACAGAATGGGGAGAATATTTGCAACACACATGTCTAGCAAAAGAATTATATCCAGAATATATAAGAAGACAACCCAATAACAAGGGGAGGGGGCACTTTCAGATAGACCCTTCCAGAGAAGAGCCAACAAGCACACAGAAAGTGCAAATGAAAACCGCGTGAGATCGCACCCCCCCGGGGGGATGGCTGAAATTAAAGCTTAGCCATGCTGAGTGTTGGGAGGACTGGAGCAGCAGGAAGTCCCCTCCACTATTGGCAGGAATGCACCATGACCACTTCGGAGAGCAGTCTGGCACTTTCTTATAAAGGTGGACTTACACTTAGGACAGGAGCCAGCACTCCACCCCTCCAACTGCCCAGGAGAAATGAAAACACGTGTCTGCAGAAAAAGCTGTGCCCACGTGCTCGTAGAAACTTCATTCGTCACAACCTCCACACTGGAAACAACTTGAACATCCATCAACGCGTGAATAAATAACTGGAATATTCTGTAGGATTCCACGGATCCCCCCCCCCCCACACACACACAAAAAGACAAAACTAGTCTGTAGTGACTGGGTGAGTTGGGTTTGGGGTAGGGGGGCTTTTGAAGAGGCACGAAGGCACATTGGGAGTGATAGAAATACTGTGTATTTCCTTATACTGATGGCTCCGCGAGAGGTCACAGTTGTCAGAACTCCCGCAACTGCCGCGCTTCGGATGGGCGCATTTGACGATGCTGTGGACATCCTTAGCACAGCTGAACTGCACACACTTGAAAATGGTTCAGTGGTGGCTCAGCGTGGTTTGATGTCTG
Source organism: Mustela nigripes (assembly GCF_022355385.1). NCBI lineage: Eukaryota > Metazoa > Chordata > Mammalia > Carnivora > Mustelidae > Mustela > Mustela nigripes. Next base: position 184,126,630 of record NC_081560.1, read on the forward strand.
ACTGTTGATTTTGACTCAGGTCATGATCGCATGTTGTGAGGGTTGTGAGATGAGCCCCGCGTTGGGCTCTGCACTCTGCCTGAAGCCTGCGTAGGAGTCTCTCTCTCTCTCTCCCTCTGCCCCACCCCCCAGCCTCGCTCACAGGCTTGCTCTCTCTTTCTCTCAAAAAAAAAAAAAAAATTGGTTAAATGGTAAAATTGATGTATTTTTTGGCCACAATTTTATAAAAATAAGCACACTGAAAAAATGGGTGTGTTTTATTAGGTATACATTTAAGCTGAATAAAGTTAATTCAACAACAAGGAAAGCTGTAAATCTCTAAGTTTCCCTCCAGCTCCTGGAATTTTTTTTTTTGAAGATTTTATCTATTTATATATGAGAGAGAGAGAGAGAGAGAAAGCATGAGCGGGGGAGGGCAGAGGGAGAGGGAGAAGCAGACTCTCTGCTGAACAGGGAGCCTGGTGTGCAGCTCGATCCCAGGACCCTGGGATTACGACAGGAGCCGAAGGTGGACACTTAACCGACTCAGCCACCGAGGCACCCCCAGCTCCTAGAAATCTTGACCAATACACAAAATGTCTGTTTTTACTATTACCAAAAATTCTTTGCTTCTGCACACTGCCCAAAATTCTCCTAATAAGAGGAAATTCATCCCTACCAAGTCTTCCTTTATATGCCACGGACTTATTGGCAGTCTGTGAACTTTGGGGGCCCCTCCTACAAATTCTAACAAGTTTTTTAAAAGGAGGAAGTAAAATACAGAAGACTTCAAAGTAAACAAATTTTTATTAAAGCGTAGTTTCCAAACTGTTTTTAAAATAGATGTTTGCAATATAGTTATGTGTGTGCTTTCTTGTTAATAGATTGAATGATAAGATCTCATGGCAGTCTAGGAATTACTTTCATCTTAAAAGATGAACCTCAACAATGTTTCAAGTATCAGCAACAATGGAAAAGTGATAGGAAGATGCCTGTGCTTTCCACTGGTGACAAAGTCACAGGCAGCAAACACCCTGTGCACATTTATAATTGAAGGTGCTGCTGAATTTCAGCCAGAGGTGAGTGAAAACGAAGATGGCAATTTTCTTTCTTTTTTTTTAAAGATTTATTTATTGGAGGGGGGGAGAAGTAGAGAGAGAGAGAGAATCTTGAGCAGACTCCCCACGGAGCGCAGAGCCCAGGGCAGGGCCTGAAGAGCATTACCCCTGGGGAGGAAAACACAGAAATATGTGTTCATTCAAGAAAAACCACAGCCTTGATCGACCCCCTCTTTATTTTGTTGGTTTAATCTAAACCTCAGGAGAATGGTGAGGGGTGTTCATTGTATCCACCGTTATCCTATTCTCTGATTCTCTCTGTGAGATTTAAAGGAAGAGGCTGGATCTTGCCTATGTCTGTATACCAGGTGCTCAGCACAGAGCTAGGTACACAGAAGGTACTAAATAAATGTCTCTGTAATTGAATTTCCGTTATTAGCAACACTGTGTGAGGGGCACTTCCATGACATTCTTCTGCTGCCTCCTGACTTCTGCAGATGTTAGGAGTTGCTGAGAATTCTGGATTTCAAGTCAGACTAGTCATCAGGACCCATGCTGCTCGGCATTTCCACAGTTCCAGTCATCACCCTATCACGAGCTTGGACGGGAGAACAAACCTCTCTTAGAAAGGCAGCCTTGTCCTAGCCGGGTCGGAGCTCTGCCATGACACCTGGTGGCCTTTTTGGTACTTGTCTGTTGACCATGACCAGGAGGGACTGTAGGCCTGGGAGCACTGGCCAGTGGGTCTCCAGCTAGACCAGATCGAGTCACGCATCTCCGGCAAGGTCAGAAAGCCCAAGGACTGGAGCCCCTGGGTGGCTCAGTCAGTTAAACGACTGATTCTTGTTTTCAGCTGAGGTTGTGATCTCAGGCTCATGAGATCCAACCCCACTTCGGGCTCTGCACTTAGTGGGGAGTCTGCTTGGGAGTCTCTCTCCCTCTGCCCCTCCCCCCTGCTCTCTCTCTCTCTAAAATAAATTTTAAAAAGCAAGCAAATAAAGAAGCCTAAGGATCCAGGGTCACAATCCCCCCACATGCACCCGTTGTCACTGGAGCGGTGCGGAGATCCCCTTCGACACGTTCCTCTATTCATCTCATTCTTTTAAAACAACTAGCTGCCCAGTGCAGAAACCGGCTCCGGGTCTCATTAGGTGCCTCCTCCTAATTGCGGGTTTCTGAGTCAGCTCAAGGCAGAGCCTCTCATGGAAATTAAACCCAAAGAGAAAGAGAACAAGAAAAGTGCGTGGGAGTTGGATAATTGCGTGTGCGTCTCTAGTGATGGGCTCAGGCAAACAGAGCAGCAGATGGGGTCGAAATGGGAGGAAACACGGAAACGAAGACCGGCTCAGGCAAATGGTGATCGAAGCAAGGCAAGGAATGTTTCTGGACAAGCCTCCAGCTCTTTGGTTGCTGACCTTACCTGGCACTGATGCTGGCGTCCTTCCCTGACTCCTGACTCCCCTACGAGGACCTCCTCTCTCCCCTTGGTCAGGGCAGGGTTCTGGCACCTGCCCCCAGGGCTGCAGGTCCCTGGACGCCAGCCAGGGACAGCTGGCTTGCACATTCCCTCCCTGCTTCTCTCACCAGCTGCACCCGCTATAATCCGACCAGCTGCAGACCTAACCAGGGCACTGGGGGTCCCCTAACACTGGACTGTCACAGAGCGGGTGTAGATCGTTTTTGTAACCTGGAATCCTGCTTCGCTTCTCCTCCAGCATGCATGGGAGAAAAAAACATGGGTTTCGGAATCAGAACGACCTGGTACAGAAGCCATGAACTGCAGAGACACCACCAGTAAAACAGTGATCATGGTACCTGAAGCATCAGGAGGCCTGAGCCAGCTCCTGCTGGGAAGCCTTGGAGCACAGTGGGTGCGTCACTTAAGTTAATGCCCTTCGTCTCCAACGTCTGAGAAACTCCGTGCATTTTCTGGAGCAAAGGGCAGACTCTTCCCGGTATCCGAAATTTCTAGCCCTCCAAGGCAGCCTCTCTGGGAGGAGCCCTATGGGTTTGAGTCTCCTGCGATATTGGCCGTGGCCCCCACCCCCCATCTCTGGGTCTCCCCAGGGGGCTGATGAGGATTCGGAGCCTTTGCCCTGGGCTTGCCCAGTTCAGCTCATGAGGCCGTTGTGAGCTCTGGAAACAGACTCTATAAGCTGCTCAACAGAAAGGCTCCTTGGGACCCAAATCCGTAGTTTAGGGGAACGGGCAGTTCTGGAAACCCACAGAGCAAATGCGTCGCAAGGACTTCTGTCGCAGACGCTGCGTGGGCAGGACGCATGACATTAGCGGGGCTGCTGGAGCACAAAGTGTGGTGGCTTTGGAGCCCAAGGAGGAGGGGTGACATCCGGGAATCTCCTCACCGGGCTGCTCTCCCGCCATCAGAGCCGCCCCAAGGACAGCCAGGCGCCCCTGTGAGGAAAGCGTATGTCCCGCTGCCGGGCTGCCATGGCGGAGGCTGCGGCTCTTTCTTGGGGAGCTCCGCCACAGACCAGCCGAACCCCCAGAAGGAATCTGGGCTCCAGGCCGACCCTTCTCGTCCTGCCCCATCTGCAGCTTGGAGCGACCATCAGAAACATCCCCTGAGCATCCCCCAATCCCTCCCACTGTACGCAGGACACAGACTGTCCTCCTCAAGGCCTGAAGTCCCCCTGAGTTTTGTCCTCTGCAGCTCTTCCCAAACTCATCCTGTCCCTCTCGCTCACCGGGACGCGTTCCAGCTGCCTGCGGCAGGGGCCTGAGCAGAAGTACTGTGCTTCTCAACTGCCCCTGGTTATTATTCTGCTCTTTGATTAAAAACACAGGTGCACCCATGCTTCCTTCAAGTGCTATCTGGGGGCAGCGGCAGCCAATTATGCTGTTACAGAAATCAGACACCTCGGGCCTCGGGGTAATCCAATTTCACTCGCCCAAATAATGTGGAAGCCTCGGTATTGCTCATAAGGAGACTGGACATGAACAAAGGTGACTGACTTGTGGTCAGGGAGACAGAGCCTGGCTCGGGAGCTGGAGGAGGGAAATCCTGCCCACCGAGATCAGGAGTGCAGGTGGGTTGGTGGGTCTGCTGGCAAAATGTTAAGTCTGAGGTGCTGGGGGTAGCCCCAGTGGGGACGTCCAGGGCAAAGCCGGCCAGATGGCTTGGAAGAAGCAGAGAGGGTTCTCGGTCGGGGACGAGAATTGGGAGACATCAGATCCAGGTGGTGGTTGACACCGTATGTAAAAAGGGATCACTCAGCAGCTGTGTGCTCAGTGGGAGAGAGCCGGCTCTTCCAGAGAAGCCCCCGGCGGAGCCACAGGACGTGGGACCCAGGGGAGATGGGGAGAGGAGGAGGGTAGCTGGCGGTGCCACAGAGACCAAGCCGGGAGAAGTTTCGAGAAAGAGAGAAATGTGGCAGAAAGGGCCATCTCCATCACCTTGACCAGAGGAGGGAGGGGTCTGTGGAAACGGGGCCGGTGTGGTTTGGGGAGCAGGCTGGAGGCAAAAGCCAGAGCATGGAAGACGGGGCCAGGAGTGGGGGCTGGGGCAGGGACTCCTGCACTGGAGCGCGAGAAGAGGTTGCTCCCTCTGCACCCGAACTCAGCTTGGCTCAAACAAAGAAAGGCTAATGCCCCAGGTTCCCAGTCCTTACTCACCGGGAGACCTCGTCTTCCAACCCTCACAGATTGGGGAGGGTGCGGTACAGGTTGTGTGTAAGTCACTTCGCTTTCCGATTCTTGTCTTAAAACTACTTAAAAGGAAAAAAAACCTTTTTTTGGAAGCATGTCAGTCAGGATTCTCTAAGGGAAATAGGACTAACTATAGTAAGGGACTTATTTTAAGGAATTAGCTCACATGATTAGGGGGCTAGCGGGTCTGAAATTCATAGGGCTGGCAGGCTGGAGACTCGGGCTATCTTCTGACAGCATTTCTTTTCTGGGGACCTCAATTTTTGCTCTCAAGGCCTTCAGCTGACTGGATCAGCCCCCCACCCCCCACCCCAAGCCCCGCATTACTGAGGGCAATGATCTTCTTTATTGGCGGTCAGTTGATTGAGATGTTAGTGCGGCCACGAAACACCTCGACCACCAGCCTCAGACAAGCGTTGAGTTAAGTTGCTGACTGCGCTGGCCCAGCCGCCGCGATGCAGACCGTGACCGCTCCTGATCTATATCATTTCCCTTTAATAAAGCATTGGGAAATGGAAGGAGGAGAACTTGGGGACCTCCGATGGCCCCTCAATAAGTCATGAAAAAAAAAAACAGAAAAAGCTGCAATTCCACTATTTTAGATGATTTTTGGCTTCTTCAAAACTCCCCCCACGTGGCCTATAGGATTCAAAGAAACATCTTCTTATTTATCCAACAGTTGTACTCCCGAAGTGACTTTCTCCACGACGTGTTAGCAAGCAGGCGCCTTTTCAATGACAAACAGTCGGGGAGCTGATGAAATGCTCCCTCCCACACTCCGTTCTTATGGTGCATTTAACAAGACTAAATTGGTCCAGCGCGCCCGCTTGCTGGTTTTTTCCTCCCTCCCTTTAACGTCAGCGATCATCAGCTCCAGCAGATCCCCCTTGAGCCCTGCCCTTCTAGTCTCACAGTAGAAGTGATATGCTCTGGGACACCCACGTGGCCACCCTGGAAAGATGCTCTTCGTCCCGACAGGAGAGAGCCAACGGGAACAGCGTCACTGTTAGAAGCAAAGTGACGTTTACTGGACCCGTCCAGAAGTATTTGGAGAGTAGCCCCAACGCGACGGACTGAGGAGTCGGCCGGGGGTGTGCGAGAAGGAGGGAGTCAAGTTGAAGGACTCCAGGGTGTTCACCCAGGGCGCGCAGGATGGAGTTCCCACCGACTTTGTGTGGCAGGGGAAGCGGCTGGGTGGGGCGAGGTCAGGGGCTCAGCTTGCTGAGCGCGAGATGGCGAAGCAGCATCTCAGTGGGGCGTCGGGCTGTTTGGACTTCCAGGGTCGTGAGTCTGGGTCTCGTTAGAGAAGGAGTCTGAGATCTGAGTCCTGCCACCGACACATTCACAACAATAAGCACGTGATGCAACAATTCAGAGGGGCACCTGGGTGGCTCAGTCGGTTAAGCGTCTGCCTTCAGCTCAGCTCATGATCCCAGGGTCCTGGGATCCAGCCCTGGGTTGGGCTCTTTGCTCAACAGGAAGCCTGTATCTCCCTCCGCCTGCCTCTCCCCCTGCCTGTGCTCTCTCTGTCTCCCTCCCTCTCTCTTTCTCTGTCAAATAAATAAAATCTTATCAAATAAAATAATTCTGAGAGCTTCTACAGATGTCGTCTTGACAGACACCTGTGAACCCCTATTTTCCGGCTGATTACAAGGCTCCAGAGTCCAGCAGTAACCCACCCCCCACGCCCCAGCCCGCCCGGACATCCCACCTGGTCACCCTCGGCATCCCTGGCCAGACGCCTCCATGCTGTCCTCCTCTCTGCTCTCCTCTTGGAAGAGCTCATCCCCGTCTCACCAAATGACAAGGGCCACCTTATTTAGGAACCAGGTCACAGGTCATGTTCTGGGTGAGTTGAATTTGGGGAGGCTGCAAAGTATCAGGAAACAAACTCAGTCTAGGTTAGAAAAAGCGTGTGTTGTTGGGGGGTTACTGTCTTGAGTCAGCAAACCCTAAGTGGGGGGAGAGGTGCCAGCCGAGCCTAGCAGATCACATGGTCACCGCCTCCGGTGGGGTCTGTGAGAAGGTGTGTATACCATTCCCTGGGTGCTTCGAGGGCCCCGTCTCAGCAGAAAGGAGCTAAGCAGGTCTCTGGAAGCGGTGGTCCCCGGGGATCACAGTGGTGGCTCCGTTTTGGGGCTCCCCAGCAGTCCGTAGCCCATGGGCTCCAGCGCCTGGTTTGTGTGTCCACCTCCCCACGTGGACTGTGTGCTTCTTAAGGAAAAGGGCTGCATCTGATTCAGCAGCGGGCAGAACAGGGCCAGGAGAGCCGTAGGCGCTCGATACAAGTTTTGCCGTGAAACCAGAGACACAGATTCAAACCAGAGACACCGATTCCCACACGAGACGTGTAAGCCAGACACTCGGGTTCCTCCTCCTCTTCATCTTCTCTCCCAAACCACGTGCTGCCTGTGACAGCAAGAAGTCCAGGCTCCGAGAGACGGAGGTCACAGCTCCCACCGTCACCTCTGCAGCAGACCAAGGACGGGCTCCCGAGCCAGAGACACTCAAATAGCTGGAACGAGGTTGCCGTCCAACCTCTGATCTTGAAGGTTAACAAATGCTGGGGGCCAAGGAGCCGACTAATCTTCAGCAGCAAGGCTCCTTCGTGGGAAGATGTGGGGGCAGCTGGCCTGGAGAGTTCTCTTGCCTCGTCCTGGGCACAGGTGGCGGCTGTCCGCTGGGTTTTCCAGGACTACTTTGCCTCTCATAAGCGAGGACCCCCTGTGCACATGCGGATACATAAGGCCAAGTCTCTAACATCCACACACTTGTGCACACATGCACACGCATGCACACACGTGCACACACACACACACACCCCCTTGTGACCCATCTCTGATCTCACCAAAGAGCCCCCAGGACTGCTGGGCTCTTGGCGGCACGAGAAGGTGTCTGAGCCTCCAAAGCTACTTCTGTCTCCATCCCGGTCTCCATGGAAACCTCGATACCAGACAAGACTAGGCCAGGCTGAGTTATCTGTCTCCTAAATTAGGAGCTACCACAGAGTCCAGTCCCTGGGGCTAAGAGTTAATAAGACAACAGCTTTTCAAATAGACAAGCACAACACTTCTCTGCCTCTGATTACTGGGGCCTCATAGTCTGGGGACAGTCCTTCAAATAAAGCCAAATGTACTTCTATGTAAATATGGCCAGTACTGGGACCAAATATGGGCTAACGTCTGCAGAAGAAGGGATGCCTTAATAATTTACAGCTACTGTGCAGTGGTAATAACAGATATTTTTTAAAAAGCTATCAAGAGTTGAGCACTGGGACATCTTCGTGGCTCAGTGGGTTAAGCCGCTGCCTTCTACTCAGGTCATGATCCCAGGGTCCTGGGATCGAGTCCCACATAGGGCTCCTTGCTCAGCAGGGAGTCTACTTCTCTCTGCCTCTGCCTGCCTCTCTGCCTGCTTGTTCTCACTCTTTCTCTCTCTCTCTGACAAATAAATAAATAAAATCTTTAAATAAAAAAGAGTTGAGCACTTACTCTGTGCCAGATATTGGGTGAAATATTTTACCTAAAATTACCTCCTGTGATCCACACAAAGATGAATCTTCCTGTGGTTATGTCAACTCTCTCAGATCCCCAAATTCATTCGTGTCCTCCCTCTCCTGGGAGTCCTCTGTGGTCTGCTTTGGTCTGCTCTGCCCATGCTCAGTGCCCTTCTTCTAGGAACCATACTTTGTTGTCCCTGGAGAAAGGGTCTTCCTTGCTCTCTGCCTGGGTGACACTGAGAGCTGGTACCACCCCAGATCCAGGGCTGGATCAGTATGACCTGGGTCTAGCTGACCTGCACTTTCCTTGGCTGTGGTCGTTCTTGTTCATGGACAGACACTGGCTCAAGTCAATCCTGTGAAGGGTGACTCCAGGACATTCACAAGAAATGCTAAAAAACCGGTTTGAGACCAGAGTCACTAAGCTAATAGGATGTAGGGCCCCATTTGAGTCATCTATTGCTATACAACAAACCATCCCAAAACTTAGTGGCTTAAGGGACCAACCATATCATTATCTCTCACAATTTGGTGATTTGCCTGGGATCAAAGGGGAAGTTCTTCTCCACCTATGATGATGGTTGGGTTGCAGCCTTCCAGGGGTTCTACTGGGCTGGAATATCCAAGATGGCAATTGATCCTGGTTGTTGGCCAGGAGCTCTACTGGGTCTGTTGAGTGGAGGGTCTCTGTTATCTCTCGTGTCGCCGCTTCATGTGGTCTGGGCTTCACAGAGTGGTGAACGAGCTCCAAGAACAAGTGTTCCAAGAGGAGAAGCCCTGGTGGGCAAGTGTCTATCACGTCTCTGCTTGTCATTTCATGGTTGGCATATAGGCAAGATTGTACTGTATGTAACTTTTGAGATTGGTTTTTTTCCACTCACATAAGGATCTCAAGGTTCACCCAAGTTCATTGTGTATTACTAATAGTTTGTTCCTTTTTATTATCAAGTAGTATTCCATGCATGGATGTACCATAGTCTTTTTTATCCATTCACTTGCTAATGGGCATTTAGGTTGTTTCCAGTTTGGGGCTATTACAAACAAAGATGAGATGAACATTTATCTATGCATCTTTGTATGAACATATGCTTTCATTTCTCCTGGGTGAATAACTATGAGTGGAACTGCTGGATTCATTAGTAAGACTAAGTGTAATTTCTCAAGAAACAACCAAACTTTCTCTCCTCCATTGGATATTTTTTCCTGCTTTGTCAAAGATTAGTTGACCATCGATTTGAGGGTCCATATCTGGGTTCCCTATTCTGTTCCATTGGTCTATGTGTCTGTTTTTGTGCCTGTACCATGCCGTCTTGGTGATCACAGCTTTGTAATACAGCTTGACATCAGGCAATGTGATGGCCCAACTTTGTTTTTCTTTTTTAACATTTTCTTGGCAATTTGGGGGTCTTTTCTGTTACCATACAAATTTTAGGATTGTTTGTTCTAGCACTTTGAAAAATGTCATTGGTATTTTGATCGGGTTGGTGTTTAAAGTATAGATTGCTCTGGGCAGCATGGACATTTTAACATTGTTTATTCTTCTGATTCATGAGCACGGAATGTTTTTCCATCATTTTGTGTCTTATTCAATTTCTTTCATAAGTGTTCTGTAGTTCTAGAGTATAGACCATTCTCTTCAATAAATGGTGCTGGGAAAATTGGACAGCAATATACAGAAGCATCAACCATTCCCTTACACCATACACAAAGATAAACTCTAAATGAATGAAAGACCTCAATGTAAGACAGGAATCCATCAAAATACTAGTGGAGAATATAGGCAGTAAACCTCTTTGACATTGGCCACAGCAACTTCTTTCAAGGCACGTCTCCAAAAAAGGGAAACAAAAGCAAAAATGAACTTTTGGGAGTTCGTCAAGATCAAAAGTTTCTGCGCAACAAAGGAAACAGTCAACAAAACAAAGAGGCAACACACAGAATGGGTTTGCAAATGACACTATTGATAAATGGCTGGTATCCAAGATCTACAAAGAACTTCTCAAACTCAACACCTAAAAAACAAATAATCAAGTCAAAAAAATGGGAGGAAGACCTGAACAGACACTTTTCCAAAGAAGACATACAAATAACTAAAAGACACATGAAAAAATGTTCATCATCATTAGCCATTGGGGAAATTCAAATCCAAATGACATTGAGATACCACCTTGCATTAGTTAGAATGGCCAAAATTGACAAGGCAGGGAACAACAAACGTTGGAGAGGATACAGAGAAAGGGGAGCCCTCTTACACTTTTGGTGGGAATGCAAGTTGGTGCAGCCCCTTTGGAAAACAGTGTGAAGGTTCCTCAAAAGCTAAAAATAGAGCTACCCTACAACCCAGAGATACAGATATAGTGAAAAGAAGGGCCATCTGTACCCCAATGTTCATAGTAGCTATGTCCATAATAGCCAAACTGTGGAAGGAGAGGAGATGCCCTTCAGCAGACGAATGGATAAAGAAGATGTGGTCCAGGGGTGCCTGGGTGGCTCAGTGGGTTAAAGCCTCTGCCTGGGGCTCAGGTCTTGATACCAGGGCCCTGAAATGGAGCCTGCTTCCCTCCTCTCTCTCTCTCTCTCTACCTGCCTCTCTGCCTACTTGTGATCTCTGCCTCTCTGTCAAATAAATAAAATCTTAAAAAAAAAAAAGATTAAAAAAAAAAGATGTGGTCCATATATGCAATGGAAAATTACTCAGCTATCAGAAAGGATGAATACCTAACTTTTGCAATCCCCAGGGAGGGGATAATGCTAAGTGAAATAAGTGAAATAAATCAAGCAGAGAAAGACAATTATCATATGGCTCCACATATTTATGGCACATAAGGAATAGCATGGAGGACATTAGGAGAAGGAAAGGAAAAATGAAGGGGGAGAGTCAGAAACCATGAGAGACTATGGACTCAAGAAACAAACTGAGGGTTTCAGAGGGGAGGGAGTTGGGGGCATGGATGAGACTGGTGGTGGGTATTAAGGAAGGCACAGATCGCATGGAGCACTGGGTGTTATATGCAAAAATGAATCATGGAACTCTACATCAAAACCTGATCATGTATTTTATGGTGACATAACATAATGTAACATAACATAACATAACATAACATAACATAACATAATAAAATAAATGAATAAATGTCCAAACTATCTCCAAAGTAATTCCATCATTTTATGTTCCCCTGAGAAGTGTATAAGAATTCTATGCCCTCCACATTCTCACTAATACTTAGTATGGTTAGTTTTTTTATTTTGATCATTCTCATAGATGTGTCATGGTTTCTTATTGTGGTTTCAATTTGCATTTCTCTAATGCCTATGATGTTCATTATATATGGTTTTGATTTGAGTTTCCCTGATGGCTAAAGATGTTGATTTGCCCTCCCTCTATATTCTTTGATAAAGTTTGTTCAACTTTTTAACCTATTTCTTTAATTGGGCTATTTAGGTCTATTTCTTATTGAGTTTTGAGGGGCTTTTAAAATATATTTGGAATACATATTCTTTGTTGGATAAAAACTTTTCAAAGATTTTTCTCCCAGGAATGGGTCACAGACCTAAACATAAAATCTAAAATCGTAAGACTTACAGAAAAAGACAGAGGAAAAAGTATTTGTGAGCTCAGGTTAGGCACATACTTTTTTTTAATACAAAATCAAAGGCATGATCCATCAAACAGCAAATAGACAAGCCAGAATTCATAAAATTAAAAACTGCTTTTCAAAAAGACATGTTAAAGAGAATAAAAAGGTTGAAGCTACCTTTATTAGCTTTTAAAGGTGATTATGGTGGGTAAGGTTATTCCTCCAGGACATGAGGATCCAGACCCGAACCTGAGTGTGGGGCATTCGAAACTGCATACTCTTTTTTCCTTTTAAAGATTTTATTTATTTATTTGAGGGACAGAGAGAGAGAGTATGAGCAGGGAGAAGAACAAGGGGAGAAGGGGAAGCAGACTCCCTGCTGAGTGGGGATCCCAACATGGGGCTTGATCCCAGGACTCTTGAGATTATGACCTGAGCTGAAGCCACACAACCTACTGAGCCACTCTGGTGCCCTCCAAACGGCACACTCTTAAACCATTTCCCTGCAGTGTTCCCTTGGAACGTAGAGCACTTCAATTTCCTCTTCAGACAATGGGACCAACCCTTTGAAGCACTTTTCAGTAACTCAGAGAGGGTGAAACTCTCTGAAACCTTTTTAAAGTCCAAAAAGAGAAGAAAAAAGGAGACACACATGTTTGGGGGAAAGAAGATTAAAACAACAACAACAACAACACTTTAGAACTCCATCAACAGCTTCAACGTTCTGTCCTCCAGAACATATCAAATGATAACACTTTCCGCCTCCCAGGAGGAGAGGGTGAACTTTGTGTTAGAAAAGTGGTTTCCAGCGAAGCCTCCAGAGTGGGTCCTTCCTTTGCCTGGTGCTTAGCGTCCTCACACGTCGGCCGGCGGAGAAGACCGGATCTCTAAGTCGGGGCCACGAGAGCTGCCAGGTAGGGCTTGGCTGGGACCCGTGATGGCATCTTGGCCACCGAAGCCCTCTCCACACAGCTCCTACACACAAGAACCATGGTTCGAATGAACATCAGGGCCACTCTGAGAGGACAAGGAAGGCTCCGGTGGAGCACTCCCGGAAGGCGCTCGTAGAAGGGACGGGAAGAGTGAGCAGCTCCCTTAGTCCGGCGGTGTTAGGAGGCATTGTGGATAAACACGACAGGAGGTGAGGAGTGAGGGAGCCATCAGCTATGAGGCCTTGATAGACACCAACATTTTGATCAGTACGACACCAACATTGAGGGGTTTTCGTAGGTAAATGTTTCTTGGGGAAGAACTCATAGATATTAAGAACTATTTTGTATGTGTCAAGCACTTGATAAACATTATCGTATTCAATCTTTTAATGCCCAGTAATGCTGCTATTATGATGGATCCCCATTCAAAAGATGAGAGCAGTTCAGCCTGGACAGATTAGGGTCTCAGACTTCTAAGTGGTGAATCCAGATTTAAATGCAACCATTCCCCTGTACCTCAGGGAGGTCTGTGTCATCAGTGGAAGAGAAGATACTGGTATAAACCAAGTGCCCCTGAGGGTCATGCCAGCACAGCCCTCATTAGAACTATAGTGGGATTGGAGGGGGTGCCTAGGCAGGAAGGCAGGAGTGGAGGGAGCAGGTGGGGGGCATGACAGCCATTTCAAGCCAGTCAAGGACATAGCAAGGGGCAGGTGACCTTTGGATGCTCAGCAGCAGTCAGAATCTACACAGGAGCCTCAAGTTAGGCTCATGTGCTCCCGGGAACTCTGGCCCAGGACGCTGTCACTGCAGGTGTCTTCTCTCCAGTCTTCCTGGACCGTGGCTTTTTATTGAAAACAGACATGGCGCCCACACTGTCCTCAGGAACCTAAATCTGCCTGAGCTCCGGGCTCCCCTGGGGATCAGCTAGTTCCAATACAGGGGCAACACCTGATTTCCCTGCCCCAGATTATCTGACTCCCGGTGCTCCTTAATGCTGCCAAGACATTTCCACAGGGGCTGGGCAAAGCCATGTTCCCAGTTCCTAAGCCTGACTCTGCTCTGGGTCAGGTTCACGGTCGGGAGATGAGAAATCAGCAGGTAGATCCAGGAGGACAGAATGACCTACATTTCCACTCACAACTGTGCTTTTTATCCTTTACTGGAGCATCAAATAAAGTCCTTGTTCAGGCCCTTCTATATCCCACCTCAAAGTTAGAGTCATCTTGACATCACAAAGTACAGTTTTAGAGAGAAATTCTTAGTTAAAAAAGAAAGCCTGCAGCCCGAGTTTGGCTGGCAGAAAGGTACTATTACAGGTTCAAGGGTTTCTTCTCATTTTCTCAGACACAAACTCAGGAAGGACTTTGAATCCATGATGCAAAGGCAGAGGAACAGATTGATGGGATGTGGAAAATACAACCATTAAATGCATCTGTGAGTTGAGGTTGCGAGCACGACCAGAACCAAAGAAATGTGTCCTCTGTCCTTGCTCCATCCACACCCAGGACACCCATGTTCCTGCTGCCTCTCCCACAGTATGGCAAATCCTTCAGGACCATTAAATGTCAAAGGGAAAGAGCCTTCCCCAGGGCACAGGAGGGCAAGCAGAGAGCAAATGTCAGGGTTGGCGCCATCCGTACACCCCACATGGGGGCTAGGCTACTTTAGAGAGTGTGGTTAACTTGGGGCTCAGTAATGTACCCCCCACACATATGGGATACAGGTGTGGGGTACACCCAGCACGGAGGGAGATACATTTCCCTAGAAGGCTTGTGGAATCTTATTAATCAGACTTTGAGCTTGAAGGGAGCAGAGAAGCCTGGTTTTGTACAATCACTTAGAAGAACTTGCAGCAAGGACCAGATCACCAAGATCCCACTCTCAGTCAAGTGTCTAGGACAGAGTGGACAGATGGCACCAGTGACATATTAGTCAAGAAAACAGTGAGAGTTCCTGTCTTCACAGAGCTAATATGTTGCTTTTGCAGCCGGGCGATCGCCCTTTTCTGAGAAGATCACCTCTGTTTTCCTTTGTACAGCAACCCCTCTCCCCCATTGTCCCATCATGCTCTTAGGATAGGTGTGATCCCCGTTCCCAGCCCAGGTGGTGGACATATGACCCAGGCATGGCCCCTGGAGCACCACATCCCCGGTCCCAAAGAAACTGATTCAGAGACGGGCACGTGATCCGCAACGTAATAAAAAACAAAGAGTGTGGTTGGACCTAGAGGGTATTACGCTAAGTGAAAGACGTCAGACAGAGAAAGACCCCACACGATTTCACTTACAATGTGGAATCTGAAAAACCAAAACCAATGAACAAAGAAACAATCAAAATTGCAGACTCTTACGGACGGAGGACAAACGAGGTTGCCAGAGGGGGGGATGGGAGAAGCAGAGGCACAAACTTCCAGCTACAAAATAAGGAAGTCACGCAGATGGGACGTGCTGCAGAAGGAGCGTAGTCAATAATCATAAGAACGTTGTCCCGGGACAGGCGGTGAGCACACTTAGCGGGTGAGCGGAGGAATGCAGAGAACTCTTGCATCATTCTGTTGCACACCTGAAACTAATGTAATGCTGACGGGTAACTAAACTTCAATGAAAAAAGATCAAACATCTTTTTAAAACCATCTATCTTGGTCTCTGTCCCCAGTTCCTACTGGTATTTGGGTTTTAACCCCAGATCCTGACACAGGGATCCTAAATCCCTGAGTTTGCTGGGTGATAGCGTGCCTTTTGTTCTGATGTGGTGACTCTGGAGGAGCTCCCGGATATGGCTTTGACCAAAAGGCCATTCCCACTGTGATTAGAAGCTGGGAATTTCCAGCACCACCAGCCATTCTTGGGGGTGGGATAGGGGCTGGAAATGGAGTTAATAATTGGCTACGTCTTCTTGATGAAGCCACAAAAGTCTCAGCAGCATAGGTTTTGGGGGGCTTCTAGGTAGGTGATGGTGTTCAAGTACTGGGAGAGTACTGCATCCCAGCTCTGTGGGGACAGAAGTTCCCGTACTCAGAACCCTCCTGGACGCCCCCCCCCCCCCAACCACGTAACTCTTCATCTGGCTGTCGATCTCCTTCCTTGATCATGTCATAAGTCACTAAATGTCAGTAAGTGTTTCTCTGCATTCTGTGCATTCTGAGAGCCATTCTAGCAAAATATCAAACCCAAGGAGGAAGTCATGGGAACCTCAATTTATAGCCAATTGGTCTAACTCCAGGTAGATAGTGTTAGAACCAAATTGGATTATAGGACCCCCAGCTGGTGTTGGAGAATTGGTTGGTGTGGAAAAAAAACATATATCTGGTTTCAGAAATATTTAGTGTGGGGCTAAAAGAAAACTGCACTTTTTTTTCTCTAGACTCAACCCAAGTTTAGAGAATCCTGGTCAATCTGAAGACTTTCCCAGGATTATTAGTGAAGAAGTGTTCTCCTCTCCTGGTGTTGTTAAGCTGGTGGAATGGAAGTCTGGCACTACTAAGATTTATCTCTAACAATACATGTTGAGAATCCTCTCACCAGGAAACAATTTCAGAGGAAACCAGACACAAGAGTTGGACAGAGGTAACCCATGATCTCATCTGTGCCCAGATATAGCCATGCCTGATGTCCACATACTTCTAAAGTTTCATTTGATATAGTTAATGAATTCTTTTGTATCCAAAGCCTATTTCGGGTGCTTTTCTGTCTCTGGCAACTGAAAGAGCCCTAACCTCTATAATAAAGATGACCTTCTGTACTCATTTCTAGAAGAGCCACTCTTGACAAGCAAAGTCACGGAACAAATCAGATCCCTTCCGCTCACTGTACTTGTCTTCCACGTACACTCAGACCACTCTCAGCGGGTAGTTCTCTTCTCCACCCCCCATAAGCAGCACTCCTTCCCCCACTCCACTGTACCCACCTCCATACCCATATCCCAGATCTTTCTCAATTGCCGGCCTATTTGGGGTAGACATCCCCACCCCCATCCCTTTCCCTCAGAATCATTTTTGGTGCCAAGAACCACAGTTCTGGGAGAGGCCTCTCTCCTACTTCCTTTCCTGCCCCAAGGGACCCCCCTCGCTTTCCTCCTGCCCAGCAGGAAAAATCAGACAAAAGTAATATGTAGCTTTTTATTGAGCTTTTCTAGGTCAGGAAAAGAAAAAAAAAAGTTCCAAGAAATGTAGAATACAGCTCTTCCTATTAAAGATCAGCAGATAGTGGAGGTAATAAACAGGTTTGAACACAGAAGATCCTTTATTTGAATTGCTTGGAGACAAAGGTGACTTGTTCCCCTAAAAGTTAATTTTTTAAAAGCCCCCAAATAATCATGGTAACCTCATGTCCTCTAAGCGTTCATATCTCCGGCAATGATGCTTTTGGGACTGGCTTAAGTCGTAATTGAGTTAAATGCTTTGTAAAGATTAAATCAGACCCTAAAAGTTCAAACAAAGATGCCCTTGTTTCCTAGGGTTATAATATGATTTTAGAGGCTTAGTTCACATGCTCTGTGAAAAGGAAATATTAACAGAGTTGTTTCTAATTCAAAGTCACAAACTCATGCCCATAAGCCAAATCTGGACCCAGACATTACTTTTATGTGAATTTGTGACCAACAGATGCATTCCACAAAAATCCCGATTTCCAGCTTTTCTCAAGAAGTCAGCAGATCAGGTCACACTGAGCTGCCTTTGTACGAGGTGCTCAGTGATTCTAGTCTGGGCACCCTGCGACAGACCCAACTCTTCTTGGCCGGACTCACTGGACTGCCACCCCTGTCCCGAGTCTCAGCTTGAATGAAAGCACCTTGAGGTCTCCTCTCACAACCACTGCCTGGCCCAGGAGCCTCCGGGCAAACGGCAACTTGCCTTTTGGGGAGGTCATGGGGATATGTGGAAACCACTCTGACGAACACCTCTTCCTCCAGGAGTTTCGGGCTTTGGGAAGGCCACTCCTCATGGTGTGGAGGCTGGGAATTAGCAAGTGTGCCCACAGAAGGACAGCCCTAGAAAGAACCTCACATTTCTCTCGCCTACCATCATTTTTCAATCGCCTAATTAAGTGTTAAGACCAGAACGCACGTCAGGAACAGAATGTAAATCAGCCTCTGGCATTTATGCTGAGTGGGATGATTGGTAGCTCGTAACGTAAATGTGTGAGCTGATACCGCTAATTTCTCAGGAGCTTGACGTATCCCCGGGAGAACACATCAGTTCTTTCAGGACACAGCTACTGTCAGCAGCGTTTTCCTTTCCACAGAAGACACATTTCCTTTTCAGAAGGATATTAGTTGTTTTGTGTGGGAAACACTACATGACGCACGGGATGGAGGGACCTTTGAACAGGCAAGGACTAGAATGCTCATTAGAGCCTCTTGTTGGCTTCACCACATGGGACCAATCCACTGTACCGAAGCTGGAAAACCTGGCACGCTTTTAAAACCGTCCCTGACATACAGAAGAATACCATGCTTTCATCGCCAGAAAGTACAGCCAATTAATAAAACGGTAGCATATGCTCCTCTTCTGAGAAAATGATGATTCACGTTTTCTTCCCATTAACACAAAGGGGAGGGAGAGTGGATTTTGCTCAAGATTTTTAAGAGTGGAAGAGAATCTACCTGAAGACAGCTTTTAAAATGTGGTAACAGCCTCCTGTTTTTTTGTTTGTTTATTTGTTTGTTTGTTTGTTTTTGGCTAAAACCAGTGGATTTCATCAGCTCAACTCAAAGGACTGTGTGGCCTGGACATGAGTGGGATGGATGGGGATGACCAAAGGCAGCCTGGCTGGTCCCCAGGCCTTGGGGAGTCACGGCTTTGGCATCAGTCCTATCTGATGGGGGGAAGAGGCATTGGCTGGGAAACACCAGAGGCCACGGTGAGCTTCAACATATTGACGCACTGATCGGGAGAGTTAGACACGGTGGACTCAAGGCTTGACATTTCCACTGGAACCTAAAGTAGAGAATCCCTCTGGGAAAGCCCTGGAATGTCTGAAGTGTGATGTCACTTCCCGCCGTGGCAGCTGCCCCGCTCCAGGCCTTTGTCACCTCTCACGGGCACTGGCAGAGAAGCTTCCGACTGGCTCCTCCTCCTCCCGGTCTTTCCCTCACCCCCCTCGCCAACGCCTTTTGTCGGGAGCCAGTACAGGAGGCCTACTATAAGAGCTGTAAGGGACTGAATATGATTGGCTGTTCATTTAGGTCCACTCACGCGGGAGGTGCATGAGCACTGCGGTGATTGGCTAGGCGGGCTAAGCTGCCGGTGTATATATGCTTGAATGTACTTGTGGAGGGGCGGGCCCGCCGGGAGCCAGGCCGCGTGGCGCGGGCGGGCCTGAGGGGGCCGCAGCCCGGACCATGGCGGCGGCGCAGTTCCGGTTAGGCGGCGGTGGCGGGCGCCGAGGGGCGGCGCGCGGCCCTGGAGGTGGCGGCAGCGCCCGAGCGGGGCGGCGGGAGCTGCGCGCTGTGCTGCGCCAGAGGGGGGAGAAGATAAAAAGAAGCCATTAAAGAAGTTTGCCTCCACGCGTGTCTCCGTGTCGTTCTTGCTGGCGAGAGCGACAAGTGGTGCCGAAACCCGGGAACTCGTGCAGAAGAGACGCGCGGAGTTAGGCAACGATCAGGTAAAGAGTGCACCTATTTCTGTCTAGTGACAGGGAAAGTTCCTCAAGTCGAGGAGGAGCGTAGAAAGCTTTCCGGGATGGGAAACGAGATGGCTGCAAAGTTCCTAGGATAAGGACGAGAGTAAAGCTTTCCGGGATGGGAAACGAGATGGCCACATATAAAATGTTGGGGCCGCTAACTGACATTCTTAAAGCAAATGGGACCCCTTTGAAAAATAAGAAGACTCGCTTATTTCCAAAAGAAGTGGGTCAAACCGCTCTGTGGTTCTTAGAGGAGGGATTGCTTAATATTCCCCAATGGGAATATCTAGGGGAGGACCTCAGGCGCGACCCGCGCACTACGCCGGGAACTCTCGCTGTTTGGTCCTTAGTGAAGGTCTGCTTACAATCCTCCCGCGAACCCATATGCAAGGCGGTTCTACAGGGAGGAGAGATCTTAGAACAGGTAAAAGAGGAGTCTTGCAAAGGATCCTGGAGAGATTCCAGTTCTGAAAGTGAAAGCGCAGAAGAAAGCTCGAGGAGGAAAACGCCCGTCTGGGTGATAAGAGAAAAGTGACGGGAGGGGGTCCCTCCGATGATCAGAGAGTGGAAGAAATGAAAATAGAGCTTGCAAAAAAGGAGGAAAAGCTAAAGAAGGCTATGGCGCAGC
>NC_081560.1:184146998-184147321 GCF_022355385.1 Mustela nigripes
CAATTTCAAAATTTAACTAGGCAATTACGAGCTCAAATTATATCCATAAATTCTACCAAAGTAACTATTGCACCTGTTAGTGAGTGGGAAAAAATGTTACAGCAATCTGTTTTGTTCCTCAAACAGTGGGCCGGACTTGGTGCCATGGCTGTTCTCTTAATCACAGCTAACGTACTAATGTTACGTTGGGTGTGTGGCCGTGTCCGTCGCAATCAATGACAATAACACCTCATGGTTCAAGCCATGGTGGCTCTTGAAGCTGGTACCTCCCCCCAGATATGGCTAAGTATGCTAGATCGGTAGTCAAAGACGGGTAAGACTGA
>NC_081560.1:184147421-184165421 GCF_022355385.1 Mustela nigripes
CCTCATGGTTCAAGCCATGGTGGCTCTTGAAGCTGGTACCTCCCCCCAGATATGGCTAAGTATGCTAGATCAGTAGTCAAAGACGGGTAAGACTGATCCCACACCATAGCAACCTAAGACAGTGGCTCTTCGACCAGGGAGAGTACCCGATGATGGGTAAGCATGTGTGCTGAGGATTGGCAACCTAAGACAGGCACGATCTCAGCCATTATAAATAAATAAAAAAGGGGGAGCCTTTCTTCCAGCTGCCATCAAAGCTTCCTTCCTAAAATACGGAGCAAGAGCATCGGAGAAAGACCGCTCATCCTGGATCCACAGCAGCATTCAGTGTCGCTCAACCACACGTGGGAAGACCTGGACACCGGATCCGTCAGCTTAGGTGGACCTCACAGGGCTGGAGGGTGTATTTTTACCCCAGAACATCTTATTCCCCTGTAGTGAAATGGCCTCATCTCCTAATCCCTCCACCTCCCGACCCCATCAGGAAGCCCTGAGATTTACTCCCAGCCTCATATCTCCCTCCAGAAATCCACATCCTGCAGACCTTTTCCCACACCTTTTCCCTGGACGACTTCTACCTGCCAAGTAGCCAGGAACATCACTACACTTGACAAGGAGCCTCCTCACCTGATTCCCTCCCCCCGGGAGTTCGTGTCCTGTCTTCTCTGTATCCACAGCGAGCCCACAGGGGTTGAAACACCAGGACACTATGAGAACGGGGATCTTCAAGGAAAGCTCCTTCCTTCTGCTGTACCCCTGAGCCCCAGCACCGCGCCTGGTAGACAACAGGCTTCGGCGAACCCTGGTTATGTGAGGGAGGCAACGGAGAGAAGCGTTCAGCCAGGCTTCCCCTGCATTTCCTGCCCTCCAGGTACCAGTTGTTTCGACTCCTTGTAACCGACAGTGTCTCAGGGGGATGAGGAGAGAGAGGTCACCCGGGTCTTCCCTAGTCCGGACACTGAGGTATGAACTCAGGGCATCTTCCACTCAGTCATCACGTGCTTGGGTCAGTTTCTTGGATCCGCTTGTCCCACGGGCCTTTCTGGGGTCACAGATGCATTTGGCAGCCGGCACCCAAACCCCAGCTCCACAGGCTGGGGAGCTTCACACGCGCCTCCTGCTGGAAGTGCCCCCCTCAGGCTCCGCCCCGCTTGTTTCTCACACCTGGGTGCTCCTCGGACACCCAGGGGCCCACCGGGCCTCACGCCAGCTCCAGCTTCCTGTCCCACAGGCACACACGAGCGGGAGTCCCTGGCGGTGCGGGCCACCATTGCCTACAGCGGTGGCTTCATCTTGGCTTCTTCCCGGAGACCCTTTCCTGCCTGCTTCTCTCCTGCTTCCTGGGGTCACCCCTCAAATAAGCTTCCTGCGCCCAGATGTTCATCCCAGACTTCACCTCCACAGAACCCCAAACCACGGCATACGGTTAGACAAAATAACCCATTGTGGACGTTTTCTGCCCCAAGTTCCCATTGCACAAAACTTTCAAGCATCTGTCATTCTACCAAAGTCTGTCCTCTCAAAATTTCTGCTTTTTGATAAACTGAAAGGAGCTGAGGCAAGTTCCTGACCATGCCTGGGCCTCATTTCTCCATCGATAAAACGACAATAATCACACCCATCTTTCCTAATATCCCCCGCATCCTGGCAGACGGCCTGGGGCAGGCTACTGTGTGAGAAGTGGGTGCAAAGGTACTAGGTTTGCCAAACTCAGGTCTGCAATGAAATCCTGCGGTTTCTTGATTTTTTTTTTTTAAGATTTTATGTATTTATTTGAGAGAGAGCATGAGAGAAGAGAAGGTCAGAGGGAGAAACCGACTCCCTGTGGAGCTGGGAGCCCGATGCAGGACTCGATCCCAGGACTCCAGGATCATGACCTGAGCTGAAGGCAGTCGCTTAACCAACTGAGCCACCCAGGCACCCTTGGTTTCTTGATTTAAAAAAAAAAAAAAAAGCCTATTTATCCTTCTTTCTTAAAAACTGAACAAGTTTTCCATTCCATTTATTAAAAGAAAGGTTTTTTTTTAAAAAAAAGATTTTATTTATTTGACAGAGAGAGATCACAAGTAGGCAGAGAGGCAGACAGAGAGGGGGAGAGAAGTAGGCTCCCTGCTGAACAGAGAGCCTGATGTGGGGCTTGATCCCAGGAACCTTGGATCATGACCTGAGCCAAAGGCAGAGGCTTAACCCACTGAGCCACCCAGGCACCCCTAAACCAAAGGTTTTTAATAGGGATATTTTTAGACTGAAGTAACCATTCACAGAAATGGTCCCGTTAGTTCTCAGGGAGAAGCTACGTTCCTGCTGTCTTGTATATCTTGGAATTGGGGTTGTGCCCTTTGGTGAGTCCTCCCTGGGCACCCACAGTGCCCTGCTTAAAACCTAATCCAGCACCTGAGCCTGGCACCATCCTCTGCCCCTGTTCCCCTCTTGGTCAGGATCCGCCTTCCCTAACTGATTTTCCTCCCTCTCTAACGTGGTCCTCTCGCAATGCCTCAAATACAACATAATTTGTGTGTCTTTATGCCACTGCAGACTGTCCTCTCTTCCCAGAGACTCCTGCTCTTCCTCTCCTGGTCTGTAGTTTATCTTCCAAACGCAGCTGAAGGTCAACCTTCCCTGCCCAGCACCACCCCAAGTCATCAGAGAGAACTGGCCAGTCTCTAGGATGGCCATCAAAGGGTATTGGCAGCCCCGTGTTTGTCTGCGTTCCAACAGCAAGCCTGGGGGCTTTTCCATCCCAAGGCCATAGGGCCTCTCGTGAGGGCCCCACGGCAAACACTCCATAAAGGCTTTTGATGACAAAGTTCATCTTAGGACAAACCTTCATTTCAAGGGAGTCCACGATATATTGCTTCAGGCAGGACATAGAGTTTTTTTGGAGAAGTAAGGTAAGGCAATCCATGGGGTGGTTTGAAGGGCAGGGTTGCATTTCTGCGTATGATGCCCTTACATCTTAGCTGTAATGCATCCCCGAAGTTACAGCAGATATTTTGGTCTCTTCCAGTTCAAAGCGTGCCCCAAACTTTCCCCTTTCCTTGTTCCCTGGTTGCTTCTGAGGGCTGAGCTGGTTGTCGCTTGGCCAGAACCCATGATAATCATGGGTCTGTGTGTTTGCACTGGGTACGCTTACACTTTTAAAGTCACAAACCTCTATTCTCTTTCCCTCTTGAGCCCCTACTCAGACCTAGGCAGGCCCTCACTCGGATTCCCCATTCACTGAACAGGGCACTGAGCTCTGCTGAAATCACTGGTTTAGCACTGCCCCTGGGGGTGGGGTAGGACTTGGTTTGTGACCACAGGAGCTCAGATCTTGAAAAAGTGGCCTTGACCCCTATGGCACTATTGCATTCCCTTGCATGCAGCCTCTAAGGACAGGAAAGAGGTGACTGACAGAGAAGGACCCGGACATCTCTGTCCCTCTGGTCTAAGATCCTCAAGAGGACCAACATCCTATTTCCATCTCGAATGGTTCCTGTTGCATTGGTAACGGAGTGTTAGCACAATAGACCTTTCTAGAACTAGAAATCGGCCCCGAGAACCAACCTGAGTCTGCACTTGGGGAACGCCCAGGAATTGACAGCATCATGGAAGGAAGGTCTACTCTGAATCAAAGTCCACATTCCATACTGGAAGTCTGCAAATCCTAGACACATACTCCCAGGTGCTAAGCAAGCATGTTTGGTTTGCATGTTTGTGCTAACAGGACAAGGTAGGTAAGAGCCCCCAACCTTGCCTGACTTTGCCTTCACAGCCCTTACTAGTGAGGCAACTGGTCAACCAGCGTCTGCTCCAGCCTTGTGTCCCCAACTACGTCACGGCTGATCAGAATCCAGCGGGTTGCTGAGAGGGACAGATAAAATAACGGACCGGCAAATCCTTTGTAAACTGCAAACTGCCGTGTAAATGGGAACATAATTATTTACCCAGTGTTCCTTAAAAAGAAAGAAAGAAAAGAAAAGAAAGGAAAAAAGTCTGAAAGTAACAGAATTGATTTGTAGGAAGTGACTTTAGCAATGCAGAAGGATCCCTCACTGCCTGCACGCCGGTTCTGTGCCATCACCAGGCAGGACGATCTGTGTCACCGCCTCCTTACAGATCATTAAGGAGATGCTGCGTGGTCACCTTTGCTGGCCCATTTCGCAGGTGAGGACACTCAGTATGAACAAGGTCAAGTGCCTTGCCAGGAGTCATATGGGCAGTGAGCAGCAGTCTGAAGTCAAACCCATTTCTCTCCCAAAGTGAGGGCTATCTATTCAGAGCCTGTTGTAGGAGGCAGTGAGCTACCATCTCTTACATTTTGGCAGAGACTCCGATGTAGGCAGAAGAGCGGGAAAGTTGCATAGTAGGAAAAGGGAAGGTTTCCAGTGAGCTCGGTTTGGAGGCTGGTGGACCAGGGCGACTGGAGGCTGGCTAACAAAGAGTAGGGTGACCTATGTGGGTGGCTGCGGGAGCGTACTGGACCGTCTCTGGCAGGTCCTAACTTGGGAAAAGGGACAGAAACTCGGGAAGGTGTGGGTTATTGATCACGTCCCGGCCACCTTACGCTGATTGCTTCGGGGGTTAATGTTTGTCTTCCTGTGTGACTACAAGAGATGGAAGTCTAGCTTCCTACAAGTCTGACTCGCAGACAGCAGTCTGGTTTCCTGGGCTGGATTCTGAAGATCATGGGTCAGAATTCTACCTTTGTATCTGGTCTGGCTGTCGTCCACATGTACATTCACTGTCTCATTCCCTTCCACCACCTGAGTCAAAAGTTATGGCTTACAAAACAGGACACATTTCTTTCCTGGGGTTTTAAGAGAACACAGGCAATTTGATCCCCAATAAAGCAAGTGAACTCTCAAGCAAACGCCCTTGGCAGCTCACGACTTTCTGTTAACCAAAACAAGTATCTCGAAGGGGCCCTGGATGGCTCAGTCAGGTAAGCGTCTGCCTTCGGCTCAGGTCATGATCCCGGGGTCCTGGGACTGAGCCCCGTGTCGGGCTCCCTGCTCAGTGGGGAGCCCGTTTCTCCCTATCCCTCTGCAGCAACCCCTGCTTGTATGTGCTTTTCTCTCTCTGCCAAATAAATAAATAAAATCTTGAAGAAAAGAAATATCTTGAAAAGTTCTTTATTTATTGATCAGCTAGAAGGTGTGAAGCAAAGTTTTGAAACATTGCACTTATATTCTCTGTGCGTGCTAAATGACCCGAGGCCCACAACTAAGGATTCCCCATGCTGCAAGTTCCCACTCAAATGTATGAATGCCGTGGCATTCTCCACCGAGGTCAGCGTGCCGAAGCATCACATTCTCACTTTATAATCCATAACAGTCATGCTGCATTAGGAGGTGGTGCCCAGCGACAGCTTGAGGAACATTAGAAATAGCAGGCAACTCAGTGGGGATATTCATAAAAGACCTCCCTGCACAACGGAACATCTGAACACAAGCCGAAAATACCCCAGCAACACGGTTCTTCTTTTTAGTCACAGTTTAGCATTTTGGCTTTTGGTTTCTAAAGTTCTGAGACAGACTAAATTAGAAAAATATATGCAAAAATGTTCCTGAGTTCCGCATTGCTTCTGGGTTGGAGATGCTAACTTTTGCATCAGAGGGACCTGAATTTGAGCCTTGCGTCAGTTAGGATGGAGACCTGCTGCATCTGGCTGAAATTAGGTTGGAAACATCTAGAGGGAGATAGCTGGGGACTGATAGGGTGGCACTTGGGTACCTCCAGCTCTGGGCTCTGCTATCCTCAGTTCTAGGTCTCTTATCTTCAAAGTCAGCATCAGAGATGGCTGCTGGGGTGCCAGCCTTCATGCCTCTCTTCCAGCCTGACAGAAGGAGAAAGGAGCAAAAAAGGCATGACTTCCTTCTCACTTCTTAGACTTTTCACACCTCATTATCCAGAACCTTTTTCTAGCATGGTGCCACCCCTTCCCACAAGGACAGTTTAGAAATGGAGGCTTTCTCTTGTCCATATAAATTAACCCCTGCATATACTCAGGGTTCAGCTACTAAACATGAGGCACATATTAGGTACACCTTGAGAGTGGGCTCTCCAGTTGTCACTTCCGAGAAGAGAATTTGTATAGAAGGGAGGTTTATATGAGTCCAGGAAATCCTGGCAGGGGCATGGAGACCTTGGATCAGGAAAAGAATCTAAGGTAGGCTGTGAGGTTAAGCTGCTTCCTACCAAGGGAATCGCTGACCAGTCCCACCGAGAGCTCTGGGACAGTGTAGGGTCCACTCAGGAAAGTCCTGATCAGAATCAAAGGAACCGGAGTATTTACAGGCTCACACCCCTCACTCCGTGAGGAGAGGATGTTGTTCCAAGGGAGGTGTGTTCCCAGACGCTCTGGCTCCCCAAGGACAAGCAAAGAGAACCCCAAAATCTGAGGGCAGCCCCACACCTAGAAAGGCCACTGCTGCCAGTTGAAAGTAGGAACTCACCTATAAGCAGTCTTTTGTTCTCTATTTGGCTATTTTCAGGTCATATCCACTAAGAATCGTGTGCCTACTAGGAAAGAAAACCAAAATATCTTTGATATTTGGATCTGTGAGTTTTTATAAATGATGGTTAAAACAGCAGAGTTGAAGCTGTAGGTCCTCCTCTAGGGACATCGGTGTCTGTGTGTCTGTAGTGCAGAAAGAACTCTACAGTCCTTGCATATATGATGTTTTCCTATCTCCAGACGGTATTCATAAATTAAATCGCAAAGTCTCTTAAATTAAAGGAGCGAGGATCTGGTTGGCTTACAGAGATAAACACGTACAGAGATTATTCCCTATAATTGTTAGAAAACAAGAACATTAAATGTCTAATACTTCTACTATGTTACTCAAACTAACTTGAAAGCATTTGAGGAACCCATGTAACTAAGGGAAGTCTTTGGCAAATGAGACTGGTTTAATCATTTTGATTTACTAAAAATGCAATGTCTTTTCTTAGTCATTTATTTATTTTTAACTTATTCATTTAAATTCAATTAGTTAATGTACAGCGAATCACTAGTTCCGGATACAGAGGTCAGGGGTTCACCAGTTGCATTGAACACCCAGCGCTCATCCCATCACGTACCCACCTTCATGCCCATCCCCCAGCCGCCCTATCCCCTCCCCCCACAGCAACCCTTGTTTGTTTCCTGTAGTTAAGAGTCTCTTACGGTTGGCCTCCCTCTCTGATTTCGCTTTCTTTTATTTTCCCCTTTCTTCCCCTGTGATCCTCTGTTTTGTTTCTTAAATTCCACATATGAGTGAAAGCCTATGACAATTGTCTTCCTCTGACTGAGTTATTTTACTCAGCACAATACCCTCCAGTTCCATCCACATTGTTACAAATGGTAAGATTTCATCCTTTTTGATGAGGGAGTAATATTCCATTGTAGACATATGCCGCATCTTCTTTATCCATTCACCTGTCGATGGACATCTGGGCTCTATCCACAGTCTGGCTATTGTGGACTTTGCTGCTATAGACATTTGGGTGTAGGTGTCTCTTTGGCTCACTACATTTTTATCATTTGGGTAAATACCTAGTAATGCAATTGCTGCGTTATAAAGTGGCTCTATTTTTAACTTTTTGAAACCTCCATACTGGTTTCCAGAATATTTAAGTAGGGCCCATGCATAGCGTGGAGCCCAATCTGGGGCTTGAACTCATGACCCTGAGATTTGTGTTTCACTAAATTGAATCATTCTGAAAAACTCCATTTCAACAGTAATTATGTTTTGTAGGGTGTCAGCTTGAAGATAATTTCCAAGATCTAAGCATTTCCAAGATACAGCAATAATCAGTGGATAATCTTTCAATGCCGGGATCATTTCTAAGGCAGGGTGAAGAGCGAAACATTGGTTACTAAGCATAATTACAAATTCATAGACCTTTGCTTCATATTTTTAAGTACATTGAGGCATATTAATGAACATGGACATTTTTGCTACTTTCAGAGATTCTTTAAGGGAGAGATGTGGCTAGAATAGAATGTTCTGGGGATTCGTGAGTTCTGCCTGTTTGCTAAGATACAGTGTGTGGTAGCAAGTCTCAGACAACCGTCCTCCAGTTTGCTCTATGAAAAGGAAGTTCCTTTGGCACCAGTGATGGAGAAAAGCAATTGTATACACACTTCTTTTTTTCAGGGAAAACAGTTTTGTCCTGAAGCAAGATTTCTCAGAGTTGTTTTTTTTTTTTTTTTTTTTTTGGTCTCCAGATACCTTTATCTCATAATTATGAAAAATCCCAAAGAGTGCTTGACTTAATGGTTAGAACCATGAATGTTTTCTGTATGGGAAACAGAAATGGAGACTTTTTCAAATGCTTGTTTACAGATACAATTGAAGAGAAGAGAGAATGCGTTGCATGTTAGTAACATCTTAGCATTAATAAACCAGTCCTGCCTTGAAGAGCCCTGATGGCTGTCCTCAAGTAATGTGTCCGTGAATTCCAGAACATGAAGGCACTACGGAAAGACAAACTTGGAATTTTTATCTGGTTTGGTTTTTAATACCTGAATTCAGAAATGCTGACGGAGTACCCTAACTTGTACAGGCTCAATAGGAAC
Source organism: Mustela nigripes (assembly GCF_022355385.1). NCBI lineage: Eukaryota > Metazoa > Chordata > Mammalia > Carnivora > Mustelidae > Mustela > Mustela nigripes. The sequence goes on from NC_081560.1 coordinate 184,155,967, forward strand.
CCGTCCTCCTTGTTATTAGGATATAACTGGAAAAGTTGGTTATGCAATGAAGGTCTTGCCTAGAATGTCACATTTGAGAATGATGTTTATTGATTTGGTATGGCCATGTTTTCTGAAAAAAGGGAGCTTTAATGAGATACAATCCACAGCGGACAGTTTACTCATTCAAAGTATACAACTCAGTAGTTGTTCAGAGTTGTGCACCAATCAGTTTTAGAACATCTTATCACCCCAAAAAGAAACCCATACCCTTTAGCCACTACACCATGCCAGTCTCCTGATCCCCCCCAGCCCTGGGCAACCATGGTCTGTCTATTTGGATCTCCTTCCTCAGGACAGTTTGCATAAACGGAATCATGCAAGGTGTGGTCTTTTGATACCAGCTTTTATCACTTGGCGCCATGTTTTCCAAGCTCATCCATGTTATAATGTCCTCAGTCCTTTTTTAGGCTGAGTAATATTCCATTGTGTGGCTCTGTTATGTCTCATTGACATGCTGGTAAGGGGATGGACATCTGGATTATCTTGACCTTTTGGCTACTGTGAGGGGTGCTGCTGTGGACAGTCCCGGACCAGTTCTCTGCGGACCTAAGTTTTCACTTCTCTTGGCTGGGGACCTCGAGTAGAATGGCCGGATGGTGGGGTAACGGCATGTTGAACATTCTGAAAAACTGCTAGACTCTTTTTGGAAGTGGCTGTACTTTTCTCTAAAGATTTCCCATTTTTATTTCTAGATCTTTTCCATGCCAAAGTTTCCAAGCACTGGACATATGTTAGTGTTGACTGAATCTCCACAACAACCCAGTGAGGCAGGGATTACTAAACCCACCTTAGAGACGAGGCTACTTGTTCAATGAATGTCACTCAGATGGTAAGAGGCAGCCCTGGGACAGACTTAAGTCCACTCGATCCCAAAGCCCTGTCTGTCCCTTCTGGCTCCCACTGACCCCCCAGGATGTGAGTGATTGGTGTGCCCTCCCCTCCTCCCCAGGCCTAGGGATGCCATGGAAACTTCTCCTTCCTCTTCTTGCCCCGGCAAATCCCCCAGACCCTGTGCTGTGTGTTTTATATGAAGCAGCAGAGACGCAGAGCCGGATCCTGGCGTCTTAGAGGCTCTGGACTTGCCAGAGCTGGAAGGGGCTGATGTCCAGAGGACAGCCGCCTTTGCAGTGACACCCCCCCCCCCCGGCCCATCTAGGGAGCCCGACGCAAGAGTGTAAGTGTGCTGCACAGCTGAGAGGTCTCTCCTGCAGCTCGGGGCTCACCCATCTCCTCGGCTCCCACTGCAGGTCTCGAGGGCAGGTTAAGGAGTCGATGCACACGGCAGCTTCCATCAGAGCAATTAACTCAAAAGCAATGCCCTAGGCTTCAGTTTCTCCATTTGAAAAATAAATAGACTTACCTCTAAAGCAGCTGGGGGCATGAAGTGTCGTAATGCTCGCGCCGGGAGCACGGCACCCGGCTCTGCTCTCTTTGGTCGCGCCTCTGCATCAGCGCCGGCAGCGTGCCAGCTGCGGGTCTAAATGCCCACGGCGGGACCCTCGCCGCAGACGTGTGTGCAGCGCGGCTGTTAGACCCACTCTGCAGAGGAGAAGACCGAGGCTCGGAGGTGAGAAAGCCACGCAGGGAGTCAGACGCAGGTCTGGGACTATGACTCAACCTTCCTGACTCCAAAGACGAGGCTTTGCCCACGTGGCTGTGTACCAGCCCGCAGCTGAGTCAGGCGGGGCTGACCGCTGGCTGCGGACGGACGGACAGACGGCTCAGCTCAGCTCACCCTCACCCTCGGCCGGGCTCCAGAGACAGCCTGGGGTCGCCCAAGAGGCCCTCCTGCAGGGTTGACGAACAGGTGAGGTGAGGACAGAGCCCATTAACGGCGGCGCTCACGAGCGTGGGTGGAGGCCCATCCCCTTCCTCTGCGGGGTTTGCTCTCCTGAGAGATAACTGGAAACACAGCGCGGTGCTGCTCTCCTGCTGCTCAGAACACTGGCCAGCCTGCCAGGACACGGAAGCTGCACCCCGATGAGGCTCTCCAACCCAAAACTGAACTCGGGTAGGAGTCAGGACATCGCCTAGCTATTAGGTCATCTGAAGAGGGCAGAGCACTGTGAGGTTAAAAAAAAAAAAAAAAAAAAAAAAAAAAGGCCTTCAGAAGGGGTGTGTGGGTGCACTCAGAACCTCAGCACACAGGTCCTAAGCTCCTTGCTAACCATCTCGGGGTAAGATGATTAAGCAAGGGCTCCGAGCTTTTGTCCTCTGATTTCTCAAATGCACCTGTGGCTCCCAAGGCTTCCATCACTGCTGGGAGCTTGATCTGCTCCTAAGAAAGTCGGCCAAGAGGCACAGTCTTGGGGCTCGCTGCTCCAGAAACAAACTGGAGTTTTCTCCTGGGACACAGGAAGGAACACTGCCCTGAGTCCCACCTCTGCCACAAACTGAGACACGGCGCCGGACACTTGGGGCCTCCCCCCAGGCCTCAGTTTTCCTCCGTCTAATCCCAAGAGGACCGGAACTAGTCTGGGGATGGAAACACACAGGGCTGTCAGCCCTTCCCACGCCCAGAGACGTTGCCCCATTTGATCCCACTGAGCCAGGACTCTGCCTCAGAGTCCTTCTTAACACAGGGCTCCAAGCAACTACAGCCGATGATAAGTCGGAGTTTTTCTTGCCTTACAAGAGGAAACCTGGTTGCCGCTCTTGGACACATTCATCTCGAGGCATCCCTCAGGTCTAAAGACCTGTCATTCTCGTCTGAGGTTTGTCCCCTTGTCCCTTTTGTCTAGGTTTCCCTGGACTCCTTGTGCCTTGGCTGGGAAGTTGGGGCTGTGTTTACACGACAGGAGGAAGAGCTCCCAGGGCCTTGGGGGAAGTTGGGCTGGTACTCAGAGCTCAGCTGTAGAATCGGGCCCAGGGGAATCTGTCTCTGCAGCTTTTGGGGCTATCTTGCAGAGGGTGGATTTGCAGATGGTGGCTACTCCAAGCACTGGTAGAAAGGTGCCAACACAGAGAGGCGTGGAAAAGTGAGCTCCTCTAGGCAGGGGGGTGACCGCTAGGGGCAAGCCAGAACCTACACACTTGAGACACTTCTGGCCCGGCCACCCGGAACCCCATGTCAATACAGCGTCCTGCTACTGCCTGGCTGGTTTATCCGTGAAAAGCATGGTATCATTTTCAAGTGGTTCCCAAGGTCTTTGCAACACAAAGACTGAAGAAATCTTGAGCTTTCCTGTTACAGTCACAGCAAGTGAGCTGTGATGGCTGGAGAAGACTCAGGGCAGCTCCTTAAGTGCCCTTCAACACAGAACACAGCCAGCGTCAGAGCGCTGCTGCTGTGACCTCCTCGGCCTTGAGTAGGAGGACAGGGAAACAGACGGAGGAGTCTCTGCCAGGAACAGAGGTTTTGTGTTGATTTTATGCTGTTGAAAAACATCCAGAGAGCAAAACCCCCACGTTTTTTAGACATGCTATTCTGCTCAGCTGAACACCAGACTTTACTGACAAGGTGAAGACACGAAACTCAAGTGGCAAGTTTTCAATTTCCGAAGTCACATTGTCTGAGCTTATAAGGGAATCCTAAAAGCAAAGCACTACATGGCACAAGGTCAACTCAATTCCATACGTGTTTGTGGAGCACCTGCACGGAGGGTGGAGCCAAGCCAGACCTGGGGGAGCAGGTGCCCGGAGCATCTTTCTTGCCCACTGGGAGCTTTGGGTCCAAAGGCGGAGAGGACCAGAAGCAAGAAAAGTTTTGGTGGAAAGGCATGGGGAGCTGTCCCTCTGAGGCTCTGAGGGCTCTGCAGACCTATTCTAACATGTCCAGGTCAGGAGAGAGGGGAAGGCTTTCTGTAGGAGGAGGCATTTCAGATGGGTCTCGGGAGAGCCGCGGAAGGGTTTTCATTCTGGGGAGAGACAGGCAGAGGCCCACGCCGAGAAGTAATTCTGGCTGAAAGCAGGTAGAAGTCACATAGCAGAGAAGCTCCAGGAGCAAAGTAGGGGAAGGTGTTCAGGGCTTGTGGGCCTGGCGAGGAAGAGCTGCTGTACCACGGAGCTGCTGGTGTGCCCACTGGAAGGGCTGGGTAGGGAAACTGCTCCGACAGAGCAGAGCGTGAGTAAACTGGGGCCATCCTCCACCAGAAATCAGGGGACAGCACAGCCAGCCTGGCCTCTGGGGCCCATCAAGACCATGGCTTTACTTTGTGGGAACAGACGGGAGAGTAGAGAGGCTGCCAGGTCCAAAGCCACGCACTGGGAGCAGCACAAGCCCAGAGCCCACAGCCCCAGGCTGCAAGCCCAGGATGCCCGTCGGTGAGCCAGGGCCCACGGCAGGCCTGCCGACAGCAGAGCCCAGGACGGACACACAGACTGCGTACCGTCGTCCGAAGGGGCCAGCGCTACTCACCAGCAGTAAGGTTGAGTCACCCTGGCACCAAGGGTGAGGCCCTGACCACTCGGTCACTGAGTGACCGAGGCGCTTGGAACAGCTACAGCGTTTCTGAACAGTAGTGCGGGGTCATCACCGCGAGGGTGCTATGGACAACCCCACCTACCCGCTCTGACTACACCAGCTTCTTCCCACCATGTGGGCTGCGTGGAGAGCTGTGCTGGCTGACGTGGCTCTTACAATCAAATTAATGGAAACTATGTAACACCAGAGACACTGGCCCCCAGGTGCACGAGGCATGTTTCCAGCATTTGCTAGCCACGTGCAGCAGCGACGTCGGCACTAGACGGCACGGAATGGAACATTTCCATCATCGTGGAAAGTTCTATTGCATGGTGCCGATTTGGAGCAGGGGTCAGCGAGCTGTGTCCCAGTGGGGCCTTCAACTCCAACTACCACGTGTTTTTGTAAATAAAGTTTTATTGAAACACAGCCACGCTTGCTCAAAGCCTGCAATCTTTACCATCTGATCCTTTATAAGGCAAGTTTGCCATCTCTGGTGTAGACAGCCAGAAAGCTGCATGAGAATCTTTTCTGGAAAGATGCTGGCTAGCATCCCCAGCAGTCACCGGGGGACCCCCAGCGGCAGGATGATTTTACCTGGGCACACGGCTCTCCCGGGGAGGAGGCAGGGGACACACAGCTGTCAGCAGAAGCGCCAAGCTGGGTGGGGGCACAGGACACCCCCCCCAGGCCGGACCTGCCTCTGGAGGGACTGACCTCAGGAAGAGGCAGTAGGGCACGACATTTGGGTGACTGCGAGCCTGCCCAGGAAAATCACACGCTGGAGCGATCTCACCATGAAATTGCTTTATTTTTCTCACTCTCCCCAGGTCACTGAGGCAACAACTTTAATAAAAAGAAGTCGAACAGTTTTCTGGTATCACCCCTCCCAAACCAGTATATTCCAAAGATAATTCTAAGAGCTTTTCATCACATTCAGTATAAGTGGAAGGTCTGGCAACCCACACATCAAAAATAACTCCCTTGGTGATGTTAGGCCAACTTAGGAGCACTCGCTTCTATGAAAGGAGGGACAGCCTGAGCAGAGAGAGGGTTGCAAGTCAGACCCTTCTGGCCCTTCTCAAGTTCCTGCAGGTCAAAAAGGAGAGCCAGGCTAAGTGATCGACTTCCTTGGGAAGAGCGACTCTTCCTGCTTTTCCCAGTCCAGGCAGTTCTCAGGGCTCCTGGACCGGCAGGGAGTCTGGGGGTTCTCTGTGGGCCCTGCGCTCCTGCTGCCCTCCAATCCCTGGTAAACTCGTTCAGCATTTTTCTCCTTGTATGAACACAGCCCTTCATGGAAAGAGGAACTACACTGATTCAAGAGGCTGACTGACACTCACTTGGTAATGTCTCTATTGTTGACAGAGCTTGCGATAAATCTGTAGCAGCTGGGAAATGTCCCTGGGGCCAGAGAGGGTGGAATCTCTCAGAAGACCCCTGAGCATCTCAAACGGTAACTTCTGGGACCACAGCACCTCAGGAGTGCTACAATTAGAGCCTCGCAAAATGCAAATGTACCAGGAACTCTTGCTGTCAGGCAAGCAAATGGCAGGGGAGCACTGGCTTCCCTTCCTGTGCAACCAGGAGGCCCTGAACTGGCAAACCCCCTCCCTGTCTCCAATTCCCAGGTTGAGTTGCTGAATTCTCACTCCTACCAGCCTTTCTCTGCTGATCTGTCAGAGGTCTCTTGATAAATGGAACAAACACAACAGAACTATTCCAAGCTTTCGGCCCTTCCCCTTGGGACCAGCCTTGCAACACACACATTCTCCCAGGCCTTCTTGAATTACAGAGAAAACAATAGGGAGCGAGTCCTCTACAGAGCTACAACTCGGGGTGGTTTAATTTGCAGGGGTCCGGGACCAGTCTCAAGTGTTGGGAGGTCACCCGCGCTGCCGTCTCTTCCGCCCCCTCAGCTTCAGCCGCCTGGCTGGCAGGCTGATGGGCTGCTTCCCGAACTTTTCCATGATCTCCCTGATCCTGGCCAGGTTGGTTTTGCTGAGGGTGAAGTCGCACTGCGTGGCACCCATGTCATAGCCGACCATGCAGTTCTTGGTGGACGAGGCGAATCCTTCCGCCTTGGCAGTGACCACGTACTCGCCGGGGTTCAGGAGGCGCCAGTAATCCCCATCGCTGGCTGCGAAGAGAAAGGAAGGGAATTCAGAGCTATTCCCTTCTAAGGCAGATACCACCAGCCCTGCTGTTCCAGAACCAGCCTCCCAGCCAGAGAGAGACTCAGAGACTGGCCTCGTGGAATTTGAGCCTCTGCAGAAGCAAAAAATTTTTTTTTCAGATTCTTATGGCATTTTGAATGTTTTCTTCCTTGGAAGCCACCTTAATGGTTTTACCAGGCAGAGGGCTGGGGTGTAGGCTCCCCGCCGTGTTCATACACATGAGTGGAGATGGAGGAATGATCACCATGCTCCTTCCCCCGTGACAATACACGCCATTCATTATCAACCTGAGCCTCCAAATGCTGTGCCCTGGCCACAAAATGCCACCTTGAAAAGCCATCAGCTCCTGGCTTCCTGGCCTCCCTCGGCCTGGTGATAAATACGAATAGTAGTTCTTTTTAAGAGGTGGGTCTCTTACTTCTGAAAAGAGAAATAAAAGATTCCAGGGACCAGGGCCAAATGATCTGGGAGGAGGCCTGGAATCTGCATCCGCCGGTCCCGGGGTTGGGGGCAGGGTGGGCAAGAGAAACGCGAAGTTGCAGGAGCAGGGACACACCGGCCAGTGCTGCTGGCCAGGCTTCCCACCTCCCCGGTGACACGCTGCTCAGTCACCCACCAAACCCACCAGGGGCCCTGGGCCACCCTTAGCGCTGGGCCCTGTCTCTGTGGCAGAGGCTTCCAGGCCAGGACGCTCCTCCCAGGAGCCTACAACCTGCTGAGGACACTTAGGCCCCTGACCTGAAAAGAGGCTTTGAGGCAAAGGCGGGGTCACTGGCGATGCCCACCCCACCCCACCCCCCACCGTGGAGGACGTGGCGACCAGAAGGTCAAGGCGGGCGCTGTTCCGCTGAATCTCCAGCGAGCGTCTGAGGCGGGTTGTATGACAAGTCCCCTTTCCATGTGAGAGAACAGCACGAGGTCACACGGCCAGTCCCCAGCTGGCCCCCAGCACCAGGCTCACCCAGTGCTCTCTCTCTCTCTCCTCTCTCGCATCCACCTGGGTGTCCTGCCTGGTCTGAGGCTTCGGTGCCCAAAGAGAAAGGGCAAAGGGGTAAGGAGGCCCCGGGCCAGGCTCCTTTGTCCACCACAAGGCTGAGATCTTCTAAGGGACGGGAGCAGCGCTGCGTGTGGGTGTGACTGTCTCCCCCAAACACACGGAGGATGAAGCATCAGGTCCAAGTTCCATCTTTATTCATCTGCCCTGCCCGCTCACAAGCGCGTGTGGGGAAGGAACCCCACGGGCAGCCCGATGGCCGCTCACTGGTGAACACGCCTCAGTGTGGGGCTCGGGGTCCACATGGCCCCGACAGCCGCTCCCCAGTCCTCAGCGCTGTGCCCTGCATCTTCCTTCGGTAAAAATGCGAGCTTCTCAATGAAATAAAGTGCTACCTCATGCTTTCCAGAAGGCAGGAGCCCGCTGAGTCTTGTCTCGAAGTCAGGCAGCCTGAGCCTCATAATGCAATTCAGCTTTCAAAGACGGAAATTTCCCTGGCCGAGCCCCGGTTCCTGTACATCATCCAAACTCTCTCCTCCACAGCGTGCACCATAGTCTGCAGTTACCTTTTAAGTTTCCCCTTGTAACTGTTCGCAGATTCCCCCGCTAGAATAGAGGCCGCATCCGTCTCCTCCACCACAGCATCTCCAGGCCGGCGCACGGGGCGGGCTCCATAGATACGTTCAAAGAATGAGTAAAACTATCAGGAGTGTGTTGAGGGTCGCAGAATCTGAACGAGGGGCGTCAGCTCTGTAATCTGCAAGTTTCCACTAATTTTTTTTTTTTATGGTTTATTTTTTTTTAATTTTTTTATTTATTTATTTTTTTAATTTTTTATTTTTGATAAACATATATTTTTATCCCCAGGGGTACAGGTCTGTGAATCACCAGGTTTACACACTTCACAGCACTCACCAAATCACATACCCTCCCCAATGTCCATAATCCCACCCCCTTCTCCCAAACCCCCTCCCCCCGGCAACCCTCAGTTTGTTTTGTGAGATTAAGAGTCACTTATGGTTTGTCTCCCTCCCAATCCCATCTTGTTTCATTTATTCTTCTTCTACCCACTTAAGCCTCCATGTTGCATCACCACTTCCTCATATCAGGGAGATCATATGATAGTTGTCTTTCTCTGCTTGACTTATTTCGCTAAGCATGATACGCTCTAGTTCCATCCATGTTGTTGCAAATGGCAAGATTTCATTTCTTTTGATGGCTGCATAGTATTCCATTGTGTATATATACCACATCTTCTTGATCCATTCATCTGTTGATGGACATCTAGGTTCTTTCCATAGTTTGGCTATTGTGGACATTGCTGCTATAAACATTCGGGTGCATGTGTCCCTTTGGATCACTACATTTGTATCTTTAGGGTAAATACCCAATAGTGCAATTGCTGGGTCATAGGGCAGTTCTATTTTCAACATTTTGAGGAACCTCCATGCTGTTTTCCAGAGTGGCTGCACCAGCTTGCATTCCCACCAACAGTGTAGGAGGGTTCCCCTTTCTCCGCATCCTCGCCAGCATCTGTCATTTCCTGACTTGTTGATTTTAGCCATTCTGACTGGTGTGAGGTGATATCTCATTGTGGTTTTGATTTGTATTTCCCTGATGCTGAGTGATATGGAGCACTTTTTCATGTGTCTGTTCGCCATCTGTATGTCTTCTTTGCAGAAATGTCTGTTCATGTCCTCTGCCCATTTCTTGATTGGATTATTTGTTCTTTGGGTGTTGAGTTTGCTAAGTTCTTTATAGATTCTGGACACTAGTCCTTTATCTGATATGTCGTTTGCAAATATCTTCTCCCATTCTGTCAGTTGTCTTTTGATTTTGTTAA